>NC_051424.1:7367248-7369748 GCF_015228065.2 Penaeus monodon | reverse complement strand
TCCCTAACCCCAAATTTCACTCACTTACTCTCCAATTGACACACTCACTCAGTCTCCCACTCACTTACTCACTAACACACGCTGCCTGAACATTTGTGATAAGCAGTGTGTTACTAAATGTAATTATAATCAACCTTGTTTACTTGGCTCTTCCCCAGGGCTTGTAATACGATATGTTAGCATGCAACGTAACTGTTATACGTTTGATTTCAAGGAAACTGGTTCACAGTGGATCGTTCATGAACCTGTTATAACATATATTCATTGCTTATAATTCGTATTTGTATGTTTTCTTTGTGCGTTGGATGTTTGTGGAATACTTTAGTGTGTACTTGTGTACATGTGTGTGTGTGTGTGTGTGTTTGTGTGTGTGTGTGTGTGTGTGTGTGTGTGTGTGTGTGTGTGTGTGTGTGTGTGTGTGTGTGTGTTTGTATGTGTGTGTGTGTTTGTACATTTGTGTGTGTGTGTTTGTACGTTTGTGTATGCGCATTATATAAATCAAGTATTTAACATATAAAAAAGTCCTTCCATTTCAACTTTCAATGTCATGGTTAGATTGATGTTCATGTTCCGGCATTATGGAGTGCTAAAAGATTCGATTCCGAACAAAGACCATTCCGATAACAGCTCGACCGCACAGTCATCCCTAAAATTGAGTTTCATGAAAGCTAATATCATCAACAGAATTCAGCGACTAGTGTGGGACGCCGTGAAATGTTTAACTGCCTGTGCCCTTTGGCGCTGACCTTCCCGTCCGTGCACAACCACTATCCCTTGACGTGTTCAGTCCCTGTGTAAAACCTTGAATATGATTTCCGACATGATGTTCTGGTCAAAACGTGACCTCTCAGACATGATCCAGACATGTTCTGTTTGGTAAGACACCGTAGCAGACAAACTGGGACTAAATCGAATAGAATACCAAACATGCCCGGCTTAGACGCCTCTGACGAAGCATACATCACTGCAATAAAGACGAAATCCCGACTGAATGGTGACAAGCCTTAATACAAAGGGAGCATTCTGTGCGTTTAGTGTCTTTCCATTATACACGGAAGTAAGGCGCGAATATAGGGTCGTCTGTGCATCATATAAACAAACACGTAAACAGAAATATCTATCTACCTAACTATCTAATTATGTGTTTGTGTGTGTGTGGTGTGTGTGTGTGTGTGTGTGTGTGTGTGTGTGGTGTGTGTGTGTGTGTGTGTGTTGTGTGTGTGTGCACAGTAGAGAATAGATAAATGTAAGCATAAGTCCGAATGTCGCTGCCGTCTCTTATAGCACTGACAATTCGAGGACAATGTTGCAGTGCAGTTAACAATGAATAAATAAACCGAAAAAAAATTAAAATTCCGACACACGAGCAGATGTTTGTACATGAAAAAATCTTTAGGTCCGTTCGCATCTATATTATTCTGATACAGCTGATAATGAATACTCTTAGGTAAAAGATACGGGTTAATCATATGCTCTGGCGTGCCTTTCATTTTAATTATATGTAACACGTACCTAATTATCTTGAGCCTATGAGGACTAGGTAAGTGCATGGTTCGCGTTAGGCTCTCTCATTCTCTCTCTCTCTCTCTCTCTCTCTCTCTCTCTCTCTCCTCATCTCTCTCTCTCTCTCTCTCTCTTCTTCTCTCTCCTCTCTCTCCTCCTCTTCCTCTCTCTCTCTCTCCTCTCTCTCTCTCTCTCTCTCTCTCTCTCTCTCTCTCTCTTTTTTCTCTCTCTCTCTCTCTCTCTCTCTCTCTCTCTCTCTCTCTCTCTCTCTCTCTCTCTCTCTCTCTCTCTCTCTCTCTCTCTCTCTTTTACAAGGGCCCGAGCTAACATTAAAAAAATACAAGGGAGTTTGATCCTTCTCTAAAAGAAAAATCAAACTTTCGTCCTCATATCAATTTACTTCCTGCAAATTACATTTTACTTACACTAGACACTAGTTAAAAAAAAAATCGGCATGAAACTGACATTTACTTTCAAGCTTCAGAAACAAGTTAGAGAAAACTATAAATTTCATCTATACGAAAAAAAGGATTTCGTGTATTGCAACTCCCATCATACTTTAACATGAGGCACTTTCTCCGAGACAAACAGTATACCATAAGTGTCAGGTTTGCCAAGTGTTCTATCTGTTCAACAACCTGGCTTACTTTAGGGAATTGTTTAATCTTCACGCAGTTCAAAAGGACCAAAGAGCGCTGGGAACTGGCTGCCCCGTCCCCCCCCCATCCCCACCCCCTCGCTTTCTCGGGGTCTGGTCTCTGATTTGTGGAAGCTGTTATCGCGTTTGCCTGCGTGTGGGTCTCGTTCTTGTGTTTTTGCTTTTGTACTCACTTTGTCTTTTATTTTTATTTTTTTATTTTTTTTCTTTCTCTCTTTCGCTTTCATTGTGTTTTTTGTCCTTTTTTGTTTTTTGTTTTTTTGTTTTTTTATTTCATTCTCTTTTTCTTTCTCTTTCACTTTCTCATACTCTCTCTCTCTCTCTCTCTCTCTCTCTCTC
>NC_051424.1:7332248-7334748 GCF_015228065.2 Penaeus monodon | reverse complement strand
AGTAACTCTTTAGCAGTCACAAAACACGCGGTGACTCTTAACTTATAATAAAAAAAAGAAGAAAAAAAAAGTAGACAGAAGGTTCGTCAATTCACCTGCTTTCAAAAATCTTTTTTTTATATGCTATTAGTTGAACTTAGAGATTTTTTGGAATTCCCTGCAGTATCTTATTTAGAGAAATACGGATTAGAGGATTGGTGATCATGGACGCAGTAGATTAGTTCTGAATTGACGAATCTGTGATATAACGCCAGCATGAGAAGAGTAACTTAATTAAAAAATAATAAAATATAGTTGATAATCATTAGAATATATGGCACAATTTCCTGACAGAGATGCTGTGGTTTCAGTTAATATCTCTGCAATATATCAGATTTGGAAACTTTTTTTTTAATTAATAAGAAAGTTCTCTATGCTGACGCTATCACCTCCGAGCATCACACCCTACCCATTTCCCCCCAGCCAAAAAAAAAAAAAAAAAAAAAAAACGCGTGTCTCTGGCAACCAAGGGAAATCATGCTTGTTTCGAGATTTTTTGATTTAGCAATCTTTTTGGCCAAGGCTCCAGTGATAATCTTAGAAAAAAAATAGCAAAAAAGAAAATAAAAAATAACCAACAAAAGTCAAAGATAGATTGATTGTCACTGAAGCTCTTGCAACACCCAATGAACCTTACAGTATAATTGCACACTGTACAGACACGGTGTAGAGTCTAGGCAACCACTACCGTTGGACGCTATGAGGAATGTATATAGAACAGTAGTCAACCTTATGAAATCAGTGCATTTAGGTCTTTTTTTGTTCATGGATCCAGAAATTGGTTTGGTGAATGCACGCTGTTTTTTACCACTCTGCCAGGCTGCCGCTAAGTTGCCTAGGTCATATCTAGACCCGAATACTTCATCTATTTTCATTTTTATTTTTTTTAGAGAAGAAGAAAATCATTTTAAAATGATAAATCTAATGCTTCGTTATGTAACTAACTACTTCGCTGTTTTTCTCTTTTTTTTATTGTATCTATGTATATATCTAATTGCAAATTTAACCAGTTTTTATAAACAGTCATTCTGATAATAAAACAGTTATATGCACAAAATCTTATAAGAAAATAAAGCTTGTAACTTTAATGTATCATACATATATTATATATATATATATATATATATATATATATATATATATTATATATATATATATATATATATATATATATGTGTGTGTGTGTGTGTGTGTGTGTGTGTGTGTGTGTGTGTGTGTGTGTGTGTGTGTGTGTGTGTGCATAAAAATATCTCAGTAGAGAAAACAAGACACCGCATCCTCCCAGCAAGTCAAATTGGAAAAAGAAAAAAATAGAGAAAAGTTCAGTCCCTACATCCGTCCCTTCCGTCGGTCGCACCAAGCTCACCCGCACCTTCCCTGCCACAGGGGGTGACGCGACCAGGCCCCGCTGAGCTGACCAGGGGTTCTTCGCGGCAGTCCCTGAGCGGCACCATGTCCTCCAGGGGCGGCTCACCCACGGAGGACACCTCGAGGCTTATCATGAGCGAGACGCCTATTCCCGGAGGTTCTCCCAGCCAGCAGCGCCGAGACTCTCAGGGTAAGTGTGGTCCTCGAGGCGAGTGAGGGGAGAGGGCACTGGCTGAGTGAGGGGAGAAGTGTCCCTGTTTTTTTTTTTGTCTGTGGGTTTTGTGAGTGTGTAAATAAGCCTTTTTTATCTAATGGAGTAAGTCTGTGGGTTTTGTGAGTGTAAATAAGCTTTTTTTATCTAATGGAGTAAGTCTGTGGGTTTTGTGAGTGTGTAAAAGCCTTTTTTATCTAATGGAGTAAGTCTGTGGGTTTTGTGAGTGTGTAAATAAGTCTTTTTTATCTAATGGAGTAAGTCTGTGGGTTTTGTATTTGAGAGTAAGTAAAGAAGCAGTGAGAGAGTAACTATGAATACGTTTGTCTGATTAAGGGAATAACTCGGTGGGTTTAATTTTTTGTCTGAGTGAGAGAGGAAATGTGTGGTTTTATTTGAGAGTAGCTCTGTGGGTTTTTGCGTTAGTGAGCGAGTAAATATACATGTGTAACAGAGTAAGTCTGTGGGTAGGTATGTGTGTAAGTATGTGTGTGTGTCCGAGTAAATCTTGTTTTATGTGGGAGAAAAAAATATTTAAATTTTTTTTATCTGCGTGAAATTGCAATACTGTTGCTTAGGTTAGATGGTACATACTGTCTAAATGCTGAGAGCTGATATGCCTGTATTTTTTTGACTGAGGAAGTATTTGTTTGACTGAGAGAGTAATTGTGCATGTGTTCGTCTGAGTAAAAAGTAAAATCCACGGCTGTAAGTTTTTGTGTGCGCGAGAGAGTAGATATGCATATATGTCTGAGTAAAAGACTAACTTGGTGGATGTAAATGTTTGTGGGAATGAGACTCTTCATTTACCTACTTATGACAGTAACTATGTGGGTGTAAGTTTTTATGCAGGTGAGAGAGTGACAATTAAATCATTTTCCT
>NC_051424.1:7327248-7329748 GCF_015228065.2 Penaeus monodon | reverse complement strand
CATGTTCGAACGTGAAGGACCCTTTTTTATCCCTCTGTGTTTTATGCTAGGTCGGAGTCTCCTTATTGGCTGTTAGGCATTTGACCTCCTTTAAGCCTGTGTATTACCCCCCCCCCCTATCTCCCTCTCGCCCTTCCAAGGCCCACCCACCCGCCCCCTGCATCACCTGTTCTTCAAAGTGTTAACGAGTTCCCCGTAGAATCGTGTTTCGAAGTCGCGCGCGCATTTCTCCGCACTCTCTCTGACCTTTCTTGCCGCCGCCACAGAAAGCTGCAGAATAACCAGACACAAAGTTATAGCGAAATGTTATTAGATTATTAGGCTGCGCTTTATAGAAGTCATTAGTCCGAGTCACTTAAAACCCGGGTTACAACGGACGAGTCAATTCGATCCTGCGAGAAAGGGGAGAATCCTAACAGTTAGTATTGTTTGCCTTTCTTTGTTGGGCCGTGAACGAGTCTTTCCAACGATTTTCTGAAGTCCATATGTTCGTAAAGTCATCATTATGTAAAGCGCTCTTCGATCTAACGTAAGACCGAGCAGTTCACCAAGATGTTGAAAATCCTGAGTGCTGATTGGTCGCAGAGTTATCGGTATCAGCCAATGAGCACTCGGGACGTGGTCACGTGGGTCAAACTGATGCATCTTGAGCTCGCACATTATTGATGATTAAACCAATGTTGTTAGCAATATGCTCTGTGTTGTTTTATCTTGTGGGTGGAACACTTCTGACTGTTTGTGCTGTGCGTGGACTTGATGTGTTTGTCTCTTATTGACTTTGTGATTGTCTGTCTCATAGGGTTTCCATGGTCCATAGAAACTAGAGAAACTGTAAGCTTTGTCATCGGCCCCGAGCACCATGCCGGTCCCTGTGGTCATGTGACGCGGGATGACGTCACTCAGGCTCGGCGTCGATGATGGTGGACCAATATGACTGTTACCCAGTTTGGAGTAACGAATGCCTTGGAATATCTAATTCATAATTCCATGTTGAACCTAAATGTAGTATTGATTAACATGATTTTTATAGCCTGTGTTTTCTCATTTGATTTTACAGGGTTGGGTCATATGTGTCTGTTAAAGAAAACGAGTATGTTGTAGCCAAAGTTTCTATCGATGTGAAAGGCGCTTTGCATGTCGAGCATTACCATAATCTGGTAAGGCAAATGCTGTTCTTGCGCCGCGCGACTGGCGTGTAAGTCCGACTATGATATACAATACATACACGTGATATTGTAAATCATTCATGGTAAACTGGCCATTCCACGAAGACGTCTTACCCATGAAACTCGAAGGCGCGGAACACCCAGTAGGAAAGCAATAGCAGTATACTATAAACGCAATTAAAAAGAATGCAATAACATTCCACGATTCCGCGATTTCTCGTGATTTCTCAGAGATAAAGGTTACGTTAAAAATAATAATAACAGACCATCAGCCAACAACTTTCTGCACCGAGGGGAAATTTGTCAAACCTTTACTAGAAAGCAGAGGTTTGACATGTAGAAATTACCGGTACGTCCCAAATCTTCCTCAGTTTATGAATAGATCAATGAGGTCTGGCTTAATGAGCATCTCGTATAGTGCTGATTTGCCAGCTGATTAGACCTTAGATTTCTTCAGCCAGGTCAACATACACATGACCTCGAAAGGACAGGCCAACTGACCCGCCATGTCAAGCAAGATACGTTAGGCAAATGCGTGTTGTCCGAGTTAATCACCGTTAACATCTGCGTCTTCTATTTCACTCGACAAAGTTCTTATGTGAATGATTTGTACAGCACAAAGTGGAACAATCTGCTATTTTTTGTGGATTATAATGCAAATGATGTTAGTTTAATTATAAAAAAAAATGTAGTGTTGGAGTTGGTGTTTGTATGCACTGTCATTATTGCAGTTTTGTGCCAGCATTAAACATTTTATTAATGTTTAAACATTATCATTTAGTAGTGTATTAACCTCATTCCGTCAGCAAATGACACTTAACTTAATAACGTCTTGAACTTTGCTCTGAAGAAAATGGAACGAGGCTGTTAACTCACAGCCAAGTATCATTTCTGATGCAGTAATTACAAGAAAATAGATCGAAAATAGATCGTTAGAAATATAATGGTACGAACTACAGCTGTTAACATGGAAAGTAAAATGTTCTGTCGTTTTTTTATAGATTTATTGAAGTGAAGAATTTAGTGCAGCGTTTCTGATTTTTTTTTTTTTTAAGTGGAAATATGTCAAGGAAGTTCTAAAACAGACAGAATTGATCAGAACCAATAACTTCTTACATTGTTGAATAATGAGTTAGATGAAATGTTCAAATATTAGTTATCGTTCGTAGATGTGTAGCTCTTACATATCATTTAAGGATAAGAAAATATGCAAAATTGAAAATTCCGTTGCAGGCAGAAAAAAAAAATCTACGTACATTCCTTTCGTTTTGGATAAGGTAATGTAGCTTTTAAATTGTTAATGCATTGTCTTGAGATGTACTTTACTTTTTTGT
>NC_051424.1:7312248-7314748 GCF_015228065.2 Penaeus monodon | reverse complement strand
TAAAATACAAATGATACTTAAATTAAGAGATATTGGGATGAAGACACACCTGCTGAGGATCCACTTTTCTCTTTTTTTGTCTCATTTTTTTGGTTTCATGAGAATGTCCACGTTTTCTGCATTTCCTCTTTCTCACATCCTTGTTTATCATTTCCCTCTTTGCCTTTCACGGCTGTCCACGTTTTATCACGAGGTCCACAGCCTCTGCCTCTCCCGCAGTCGCCCTTGAATCTTTCCCCCATCGATATAGATCATCGTACAGAGGCTGGAGTCGTTTGTCACTCTCGTGTTTCTCACTCTAGCTGACACAAGTTCGGCCCCGCAGTCCCTGAGGAGACGAGCATCGGCCTGCTGAAGCTTCTCGGCTTCCTTTTATATCCTCTCTGCGCCAAAGCCTTTGACCTTTTCTGCGAAGATGTTCCTGAAGAACTTGTACGGAAGGGAGTCTCGTCAGTTCAGTTTTCGAAGCTTCTCTTGTTCGGCTTCGGAGAGTTGGTTCATGAGTCCGGCCTCTCGGATCTTGGCCTTGGCTTCAGCTTTGTTTTCGGTCTTCCAACACGTGAGGTACTTCAGGAGGACCAGGAACTCATCGAACCCTTTGGTGATCATCACTAAGTCAAAATCTTCACTCAGTAAATCCAGGTGTTTGTACGCTTCTGTTTCACTTAATCCATCTCTGCCATGTCAGATATTCAATTCGCCGGTTTTCAGTTCAGTTCAGCTCAGTGAGATTTGCAAAGGCAAGATTCGAATAAGCCTTACAAATATGGCCTAGCCTTTTTTTCATCTATTTAGAGCTGTTTCCTCTGATCGACATTATTGAAAGCTGGATGGTAGTTTGACCGTCTCTATGCTTTCCAGCTTCCATAGAGACACCAGGCATGGTCGTCTCATCAGCTCAGCAGCAATGGTCGGGGATCCATTCTGAGGGAGCACATTTTCTCACACTCCAGGAAGTACTGCAACAATGCATTCTCTTCTAACATAAATCTTCATAACCAATGATTTCTATGATTTGCTCTACACAATGATATCCTATAACATATTAGCACCTCCGGAGTGTCTATGTATAACTCCCTCTCTGTGGAGCCGTAGGACAGCTACTACTTTCATCTTAAAAGTCATCGATCTAGTTGCATGACCATCTCATTCAGGGAATGTTCCAACAAAGCCCTGCTAACTGAACTGCAAGTTCATTCCCCTGGATGCCAATGTGGCTGAAGACCAAATTGAGATTTCATTGTGGTATAGTGAGAGTAGTAGTCAGCAAGTAGATGTTGTCCTTATGTATGTATTAGTGCAGGTTGTCGATAACTAATTTGAAATTGGTAAAGTTAACATGTTCCTCTCATTGAAGAGGACTCTACAGGTAGTGAGGGAGTTCAGTTACTACCCAAATAAATGAAGATTTTGCATTGCTGCAAAATAAGTGCCAGCATAGTGAATGATTGGGTAAACTGATATGTCCATGAATTATATGATACTGGTCTGAATACTGATAGTTCTAATATTACCATCTGATCCAGTCAAGATTTAGAGCAGTCTGTGCCAATGGTGGGAGTTGCATATAGTCAGGACAAGGGGAGTTCACACCTTTGGCTAATGACTATCCACTAAGTTCAATGTGCACGATTACGCTAGTGAGATAGCTAGGGGCAATTTGCATTTGGTTATAAGTAAGTTCAAGGTGTCTCAGATCCTTTCAATTGAGGTCTGTGTCTAGGGCACCTGGATGACCTGCGCTGCCATTAGATCCAGTTGAGTGCCAAGAGGAAGTAATCTTGCATTCATGCAGGAGTTGAGAACTTTTATGTATCTAAAGAGTATTCCTGGTCTAACCATCTAGAGTATTGGAAGGCCTGTTCAAGGTCAAGTCAGTAGAGATCGAGGCCAGGGACCTGCCCTTAAAACAGCAAAAAGGCATGCTAGTTCAGAGGCCTTCTCCAAGTTTAGTGAAACCACCATAAAAATAACAGGATTCAAGTGAGTGGCTGTGCTGTGAGTTGTATTCATTCCCTCTGTGAACCAATGCAATCCCAATTTCTACTGAAACAGTTCAACACTGAGGATAGAAATAGGGAGGTACTTAACAGTTCCCTTCATCCTAGGAGAGGAATACGTCAGCCCTCTACCAATAAGGGGAATGGTATAGCTCCAGGACAAAGTGATAGGCTGCAGGAATTCAAGCTCATATCAGTGCTAGTTAGGAAATTATTGGATAGGGCATCACAGTATCTTATGAAGCTTATCATAAAGTGTTATTTTATACCTTCTGTGATAAGGGAACAGCCTTGGTTCTAAAGACGGAATGCTTATTTAATAATAAAATGAGGGATATTGCGCCCTACACTTTGCATCTAGAATTCTCTGTTCCAATCAGTCATCTCACTCTGTGCAACTTGGGTTAATAGGTATCATCCAGTTAGCATCATGCAGGTGTTGCAACTGTTATTAGCATCGGATGGTGTCTGCATATAGTTCTCATTACTTCTGTGGTTCT
>NC_051424.1:7307248-7309748 GCF_015228065.2 Penaeus monodon | reverse complement strand
CCAGGCTTTAATCAGTGCTTACTCAAAGAAAATTTAGTTATGTGAGGCACATACATTAGTAATACCCATAGTTTCTGAAAACGTTGGATTCTTTTCATAATGAAGCTCTCAGAGTCTGCTCAAGGCATTTAAGGCTTTACATGTGCCGTCTCTGTATGCTGAGAGTGGAGAATTGCCTATTTCTTTAAACATAGCTAACATGTACTTGAAGCCAGTCGTTGCACTTCGAAATTCGTGATAAAGGATTCACATCATCTGGGGGCACATCCTTTATCTGTAATTTATCTGGATTAAGACATTCATGTGATCATGCGATAACATGTTAACTGGATAAACATACTTGAAAGTGCAACGTTAATGGATGACTTAAAATCAGAAAATCGTGTGGACTTTGTAGCAGTACGCAGAACTTTACTGCTATTGACAATCCTCCTTGACCTGCCTTGATTCTTACTGCAGAGCTTTATGCTATCCTTGCAGCGGCAGAGATGACTAAGGATCATTAGAACCAGTTTTTTCGTGATATGTGTGCTCTTCTAGTACATTACAAGGTCTATTCTCATCACATTCATCGGTGAATAGACTCAAGATCTGCTAATATTTCAAACGAAACATAATTGGGGAAAATTCACATATAAGACATATTTTTAAATGGATCAATGCAGTTTCAAATATATTAATTAGCAAGTATGCAAATATATTAATGCCTTTTTTTAAGAGCCCTAAAAGTTCAGAGTGAGTAGTTGACAGTGAAGGTGGTGTTAATTCAGGATTTGAAACGGCCATTTTGTTGGAGAAGGAAGATCCGTTTCCTCACCGGAACCTCTGAGAGGTGGAATTGCCTCATCTCTTGACTCTCCTTCTTTTTTCTTGACATTATTCCACAATTGCTTACTTCCTATTTGACAGTTTTTTTCATTTGTTGTTACAATGGATATTCTTGGTGTAACATACTGTCTCTTTCATTTTGCATCTAAATGACACCCTGTGGGCAAGGGATGGCCGGGGTTACCATCCACTGGCGGCGAGGGATTTGAACGCAGGTCAGCAAGACGAGATCGCTACCGCTGCACCACACAGCACACGTGGAACGAACGAACCTGTTAGCCTTATCCCACTCTAGTTCTTGCAATTTTTTTAAAGTTTCCCCCAATTTGCTGTCTTCCACTTCCATAAGGTTCGTGTAATGTGTTCGTGTCTTTGTTTTTAAATCCTTGTTCCGTCAACACAGCCTCATGATCAGAAGTGCCAACGTAGCCCAAAGGGAAAACATGCCATTATATTGTCAGGTAGGTCCGTGAACATGGATATAAGAGGAGCCTGGACAATGAGTGGGGAGGTTTACATGTTAGTAAGGTCGGAAACTGCAAGGAAACTGTCGAAGCTGGCTTTTACCATGTGTTCATTAAGGGCCCCGACTATAATGATGTGATGACATTCATTTTCTATCATTAATTGGTCAAAGTTGGACGTGAGGTATTCCAGCAGCGTGATGGAGGGTGTAACAGCCACAGCACAGGGTCCGGTTGTCCCTAGCATCGATGACTTTAAAAATCAAAATTTCTGTGCCATCTGTAACTGCAGCATTAATCAAAACTAACGGCAATTATAATATGACTCAGTGCAACTCCTGCACCTGATGTGCCTGATCCAAGGAGAATACTCTACTCTGGTACTCTATCATCCAAGAATGGCTCTGAGACAAAGACTATGTCAGCAGTAGTTTTCTTACGTAAGCTTTCCAATATTGAAGTGAAATCCCTGTAGATTTGCCGATACAATTTTCAATTCGTTGCATTCGTCACGTTATTGGGGTTGTTTGCTGGGCGCCGTTTTGGAGGTGAGTGCCACAGAACCCGTGAGGCTGAAGCTGGTAAGTGTGAAGAGCATACAGACCCGCTATGGCTGTCTTTCTATCTATCTATCTATCTATCTATCTATCTTTCTCTCTTTCTCTCTATCTATCTATCTATTTATCTATCTATCTCCATCTCTCTGTTTCCTTCTCTGTCTGTCTGTCTGAGTGGTCAGGCGTCTCCAAGGTCAGGTCCTCCAATTATCAAGGCGGCGTGCCCGTACCATCGCCGCCGTGTGTTTCTCAAAACCACCAACGTGGGAGTATAACCCTACTGGACGCACCTCAAAGAATGGTAACAGTGAAAAGATGTCGGCACTACGCCAATGACAGTCTGGCTGTCTGCCATCTGCCTCTCTATCTATCTATCTATCAGTCTATCAGTCCTTCCCCACCTCCCTCTCTTTCTCTCTCTCTCTTCCTCCCTCAACCTCTCTCTATCCCCCTACTCTTCCCTTCCTTTCTTTCCCCCCGCCCTTCCCTTCCTCTCTTTCTCCCCGCCCTTCCTTCGCCTCTCTTTCCTTCTCTCCTCCCTCCTCGTTCCATCACACCCTTTGACCGAGTGGGCGAAGGAATTGCCTGGCGCCGTCAGCCTAAATCGACGTCAATCACAAGGGCGGCAGCGGAGTGTCAGTCATCCGTCAG
>NC_051424.1:7282248-7302248 GCF_015228065.2 Penaeus monodon | reverse complement strand
TTTGCCATAATAGACACGGGTTCCCGGGAAGAGTCTGCAGAAGCGTTGCCTCAAGTATGAAGGTGGCGATTTGTGTTGTTTTATTGTGTGTATATAACTCATTAGATAGATGGATAGGTAGTTATAGATATAGACATGCGTATAAAGGTAGGTGTGTGTGTGTGTGTGTGATTTTATCATAACACTGGTCAACAGCAAAAAAAATCGTCAATAATTTTTTAACTGATTTTAGACAGTTTTGATGCGCTGAATCCAAAAATAGCATTGATTTTGCTCAATCAGGTCAAATTTGTGTTCTATTGCCAAATATTGTTTTTTTACGGTTGTTGTTCATACATAAGGGTATTAGCATTTTCGTGGCGGGTATTACGATATAATTTTCAAGTTGCGACCGCACATTTTTTGCTAACAGACATTTTTTCCTTATTCAGATGAATGATATGGATTCGTCCAGAAGGTCTTGCAGAAATAAGCCGGATGTATTCTGCTACATCTGCGGCGAATACACCGTTGTTCCTAACAGGAAACCAGTCACAAGTTTCATAAAGCGTGCTTATCATGCTTCTTTTGGCATGAAACTTGGTGATCAGGAAAAAGCTTGGGCGCCTAACATGGTCTGCAAGGAATGCACCGAGTATCTACGTCGCTGGACCCATGGAAAGAAGGACGGGCTGAAGTTTGGAATTCCTATGGTTTGGAGAGAGCCGGAAAACCATGTCAGTGACTGTTACTTCTGCGCTATTAATTTGACTAGGATCAACAGAAAGAACCAGAGCAGCCTCAAGTATCCTGATCTTGAATCAGCACGTCGTCCTGTACCTCACTGTGATGAAGTTCCAGTACCTGTCACAGCAGAACTTCCTGAGTTAAGTGACGAAGAATTCTCCAGTATTGAAGACAATGAAGAAGTAGTTCCTAGCGATGATGCCGATGACGCTCCGCATCCCTTTTCCAGAAGGAGCTAAATGATCTTGTCCGTGACCTCAACTTGCCAAAGTCATCCGCCGAATTGTTGGCATCAAGACTGAAAGAAAAAAACCTTCTTTCTGACAGTACTCGCATCACTTTCTACCGCAACAGACATCAAGAATACCTTCGTTTTTTCTCTAAAGAGAAAGACTTGGTGTACTGTACAGATGTTTCACAGCTTCTGCACAATCTTGGATTGCCACAGTACCAACCTGTAGAATGGAGACTGTTTATTGATAGCAGCAAGAGATCGCTGAAAGCCGTTCTGGTGCACAACGGCAACCAATTTGCCTCTATACCGCTGGCTCACTCGACTACACTGAAGGAGAAGTATGAAGCGGTGAAGTATCTGCTGGAGAAAATTCGTTATTGTCAGTATGAGTGGATGATCTGTGTTGACCTGAAGATGGTGAACTTTTTGTTGGGACAGTAGTCCGGTTTCACCAAGTACCCGTGCTTTCTGTGCATGTGGGATAGTGTGGACCGAGCTCAGCATTCCACGAAAAAGGAGTGGTCTCTGCGGGAGGAACTGGAGCCTAGCAGATCAAAGAACGTCATCAACGCCCCTCTGGTGGACAGAGACAGGATTGATTGATTATTCAAAATTATCTGCCGCGTCAACAGCTAAGGTCATTAGCAGCGAATACCTTGTTAAATAGAAATATTAAAATATTTAAAACTTTAAAAATCTATCAATAAATATTTTACAAATAACAATAAACAAATAAAAAATCAAAGCATAAATATTATGCTTTAAGTATATAAAATATTGCATAAACATTATGCATAATTAAATTTTATTGAAAATATTAGTCTCCCTAAGGAAACTAATAAGACCCTCTATGTCACAATCCTCCCCCAATACATTTTTCAGTGTATATGGGGGAGACAAGTACATACATCTTTGGTCTGAGAATGTTGCACATCTTTCCACTACATGTGCGATCGTTAATGGCTCTTGGCATCCTTCACAAAGTGCTTGACTTTTAGCCATCATCGGCCCATGAGTCGTCCATTCCTTGTTTGTTAATGCAACTTCCACTTTTCGGTTAGGGTGGATGCTAGTCACCCAACTGCCAAGGTCATCTCTAATCTCTCGCAGTTTGTTTCTGGAGGTATGCCTCCATTGTTCCTTCCATTTATTGCGAAGACAACTCCTTATGCTGGGTTTCAGGTCGGTGTGTGGGAGAGGAAAACGAGCATCACAAGGCTGAGCAGCAGCTGCCTTGGCCTTCTGATCAGCTCGCTCATTCCCACTGATACCAACATGCGCTGGCACCCAACACAGAGTTATCTTTTTGCGTGTTGACATCAGTGCAAGCCAATCTTGAACCTCCCTTTCTACTGGATGTGATGAGTTTAAGCTCTTGATTGCTTGCAAGGCACTACGAGAGTCACAATATATCACAATAGAATGGTTCGTAAGATCTCTAGTCATCTTAACTGCTGCAAGGATGGCATGTAACTCTGCAGTAAAGATCGAGGCTGCTAGAGAAAGACTGCCAGATGCAGTCTTCCTTCTGCTCACTGCTGCAAAGCCCACACCATTTTCAGATTTCGAACCATCTGTATATATTGCCTCTGATCCTTGATACTTAGAAATATGCTGAAGAAATCTCTCTCTGACTTCTGCTTCAGATCTCTCCCCTTTCCCAATTCCGACCAAATCCAGCTCGACTTGATTAGTCCAAGGGGGGAATTGGGGAATTCCAACAGCCAGAACCTTAGTGAGACTCAAATTAAGATCTTCCACAAGATCCCTTATTCTCCTACCATAGGATCGGCTATCCTCAAGGGGGTTGAAAACCAATCTGGATGTAGGAGATCTCGGAATCCTTTGTAGTCTCGTGTAGTAAATCAGGTTCATGTAGTCCCGGTGTAATGAAAGAGGTGGTTCTCCACTCTCAGCATACAGGGATTCCACAGGTGAAGACCTGAAAAGCCCCAGTACAGATTCGAGAGCCTCATTATGAACTAGTCCAACATCCGGAGAACAGTGGGAGTTGCAGAAGAATACACCTCACAGCCATAGTCAAGCTTACTACGAATAAGTGCTCAGTAAAGCCGTAGAAGCGTTGTGCGGTCTGCACCCCAAGATAAATGTGAAAGAACCCGCAAAATACTAAGCGCTTTTGTAGCCTTCACTTTTAACTGTTTGATGTGAGGCACCCATGTAAGTCTTGAGTCAAAAATTAGACCCAAGTACTTCACCTCTTGGACAAATTGCAGTGGGTTTGCTCCTAAATAGAGGGAAGGGTGGAATTTTCCTCGTTTGTGGAAATGTATAGCCATGGTCTTGCTTGGAGAAAATTTGAACCCATATGTTGCCCACTGTACAACCTGATTTATTGCAGCCTGCATGTGTCCTTGCACATCCTGTAAGCTTCCTCCTGAGCAGTACAGTGTAAAGTCATCCACATACAGATTACATGAGACAGAACTTGGAACAACTTTTACAATGTCATTTATAGCAATGGCAAACAGGGTCACACTTAAGACACTCCCTTGTGGGACCCCTTCCAGCTGGTCTTCCAGGTTAGAGAAACTGTTTCCCACCCGAACTCTAAATTTCCTGTTAGCAAGGAAGCTTTGTATGAAGGTAGGTAATGCTCCTCTTAAACCAATGTCATACAGCTTCATGAGTATGCCATGCTTCCAAGTTGTATCGTAAGCCTTTTCAAGGTCAAAGAAGACTGCCAACATGTGACGTCGCCGTGCGAAGGAATTCTGTATAGCAGTTTCCATCCTCACAAGTGCATCTGTAGTCGATCTCAATTTTCTAAAGCCATATTGATATGGGGTCAACATGTTTTCTTTTTCTAGCAGCCATGTCAACCTGAAGTTTACCATTTTCTCCATCAGCTTGCAGATGCAGCTGGTGAGGGAAATTGGTCTGTAATTTCCTGGTGCGGAAGCATCTTTGCCAGGTTTAGGAACAGGAATGATTATAGCCTCTTTCCATGTGGATGGCACTGTGCCCTCCCTATAGATCCTATTGAATAGGTCCAACAATTTAATATGGAATATCGTCACTTCCTGGGGCAGTCTTACGGCAGAGCTGCAAAGCAGAGTCCATCTCCTTGCGCAAAAATGGCAAATTGTATGGAAGTTCTGCTGCAGTCCTACTGAAGAACGACACTGGGTGTTGTTCCTGTTCAGCACGAAGAGTGGAGAATCGAGCAGTGTAAGATGCTCCAGAGGAGATCTCTGCCATGGATTTAGCTAGCTCATTAGCAATATCTTTTTTGTCTGTGATGATTATGCCATCTATCTTCAGAGCAGGTTGTGATATGGATATGCTCTTTCCAGCAATCTTACGCACCTTGTCCCATACCCATGCTAAGGGAGTTAATTTAGGAGACATACTGTCTCCACGACGTCCGTCTAGCCTCCTTTAGCACGCGCCTGGCCTTGGCTCGGGTCTTTTTGTAACTGATCAAGGTTACAATGCTGGGGCGTCGTTTCAACTGCCTTAATGCAGTTTTCCTTGCTCTGACAGCTTGTTGGCATTCATCAGACCACCATGGTACTGGAGGTCGACGGTACTGTCCGCTACTTTTGGGAATGGATGCTTCTGCTGCAAGATGAATTCGTGATGTGAAGTGATTAACAGCATCTTGAACACACTGGAAATCATTCACAGATCCTTGCAATACTGCAGTTGATCTAAAAAGATTCCAGTCTGCATGTTCAAGTCGCCATCTCTGCACTCCATTGACTGGAATACCATTCACCTCCTCCAAAATTATTGGAAAATGGTCGCTTCCATGTAAGTCTTCCATGACCTGCCAAGTGAAGTTCAACTGTGAATCAGGTGAGCCTAGTGATAGGTCAATATTGGAGATTGTCCCAGTTTGAACTTGGAAATGTGTGGGAGTGTCATTGTTCAGTAAAACTGCATCTGCTCTTAAGAACAAGGACTCCAAGGCCCTTCCTCGAGGGTTGCACAAAGTGTCTCCCCAGAGGTGATGCCGACCATTGAAATCTCCCAAGAGTAGAAATGGATGTGGCAACTGCCCAAGTACATCTTCCAAATCATCTATGTTGAGATTATGTGGAGGAAGGTAGATGGATGCAACAGTGTAAGGTCGTGTCAAGCCTATTCTCACAGCCTTCACCTGCAGTGTTGTCTGCAGGTGGATGGCCTGAAAGGGAATATCTTGACGTACCATTACTGCTACTCCTCCATGAGGTCCATTATCAAAGGTCCCATAATGGGCTTGAATTTGGAATCCTCTCAGGGAAATCGGATGATTTTCCCTGGTCAAAATCTCTTGTAGACATACACAAACTGGATTATATGAAGCTATCAGATATTGCAGTTCTTCCCATTTTGCATGAATTCCCTGACAGTTCCATTTGATTAGGGTATCCAGTTCTTTATATTATTTCTTCATAAGGTGTTTGGCAGCACTTGTGGTCAAGGTTTGCCTCACACCTTTAGGCTGTCCCTTTCCATGATCCTGGGAGTACCTTTTTAATGGTTGTTTACCTGTGGAGCTAGTTCCACAGGTTTCCCTTGAACAGGTTCAGGATTTCTTTGCCTGGGCAAAGAGCGGACCTGAGCCTTTACTTCAGGGGCATTCTGCCTAGCAGCAGAGGCCTCTGTGGATGTGGTGGCAGCTGGAGCTGTCACCGTTGAGGCCTCTGGAGCCTTAAATGTTGGCTCCAAAGACCTTACTTTGGGAGGAGGAGTCTCCTCAATAGACCCCTCACTCCTACTCCGTTTCTGGTGGAACAACTCACCAGAGGCAGTGTCAGCAATTTCCGACTGAGGGTTAAAGAAAGTGGCAGAGTGTGTGTTGTAAGAAGCATTGGAGGGCAAGGGTTGGTGGGAAGGAGGATGGGCTAGAACCGAAGCAAAGGACTTACCTGGCTGTGCAAATAGCACACGGGCACGTCGCTTTGCCTCTGGAAAACTAACTTTCTCCTTGCTCCTTATTACCAATACTTCCTTTTCAAATTTGTACCTTTTACACTGGTTTGAAGAAGCTTCATGAGCCTCTTTGCAGTGGTAACAGCATATTGGACCTGGACAGTTGTCATCTCCTTGATGACCTGTTGTACCACACCTTACACATACTCTTGGTTGCCCATTTTCTTTAAAACGGCAAGAGTTGGCTCCATGCCCATAACCCTGGCAGTGGAAGCACCGCATAGGGTTGGGCACATATGGCTTTACCTTCAGGTGGTACCATGCTAACTTAACCGATTCTGGAAGGACTAACGTGTTAAAAGTTAGAAGAGCTGGTGTCGACTGTTCCAAACCATCAACTTTCTTCTTAAAACGTTTTACTGCCACTACATTAAAATTCTCTAGTTCCTCTAACAGTTTCTCTCCTCAGAATACCTCATCAGGTTTCGGGAAAAAACAATTCCCTTACACTGATTGAGGGTTTTGTGAGGAGAACATGAAACTTGAGCCCCAGGAATGTCGCATATCGCACGCAGACGGTCACTCTCGTCTGGTGACGAAACCTCAACTATCAGGCTACCATCTCGCTGTGGGGTGATGCGAGGATCACGTTGACATACTTCAACAATTTTTCGATGTACTTCGAAAATATCAAGATCCATGATTGATACACCATCAATGGTCTTCACTACTAGGTACTTACTATATGAAATGTTTTCATATTTACCAGGTAAGATTTCCTTAGTGGATTGAGGAGGACTTTTCCCCTTCTTACCTGGTTTGGGAGCCCGGGAACCATTACGATTCCCATTCTTGCCCTTTGGAAGCTGGAAAGGTTCCAGAGTGACAATACGTGATGTTCCAGAGAGAATGGTCGGGGGATTGCGTAGGTCGTCAGGGAGAGAGCTAGATCTTTGTAAATTTGTAGTACTCATACAAATTTGAATTCTTCATTTCCTCACCCCCCACCCACCATGGAGTCCAACGAGGGGAAGCTATAGTTGGGGTTCAAAATCTCCCAACAGCCACAGGGGTAATGAGGAAATATACGCAACCACTATTACAGTACTGATGGCAGTCGCGGGACCTATGCGCTACCGACTGAATAGTGCCTGCTTGACCCTAGCCATATTTGACCAGCCGATTGACCTGACCGGGCCTTGATCAAGCCACCCGTCTAACCAGAATAAAGGACCAAAGAGGTGTGTTGCGAGCTGCAGGGCGCAGCGTGCAGCATCGCTCAACCTCCAGGACTCCTGTCTCCTGGTAATACGGGATGCCACGCACGGCAAAGACACGTGGGAGAGTTCTCCCTGGTCCAAGATGGAATGAACCAGGGGTGGGTGCACCATCCCCTCTCATAGGCCTTGATGCACCAGGAAGCCATTTTGTCTCATCCCTCACTGGTGACCCCTCCAGTATGGGTAGCCCTCTGGTTCGGCTCACCAGATCATTGGGACCTCAAGCCCCCCCACCGCGGCAAGGCGGCTTCCGTTAGGGGGGACAGAGACAGGATACTCTTCCCACCCCTGCACATTAAGCTTGGCTTGATGAAGCAGTTCACCAAAGCTCTGGACAAGGATGGTGGCTGCTTCACTCACCTGTGCCATGCTTTTCCAAGGAGTGACCATGGAGAAATTGAAAGCTGGCATCCTTGACGGACCTCAACTACGTCAGCTCATCAGAGATTCAGAGTTTGAAAACTCAATGAATAAAGTCGAATTGGAAGCGTGGAAGGTATTTGTTCTGGTCGTAAAGAACTTCCTTGGTAACAACAAAGCCAGCAACTACGCAGAACTCGTCACCAAAATGCTGACTGCCTTCAAAAACCTGGGATGCAACATGAGCATTAAAATGCACTACCTATTCTCACACATGGATCGGTTTCCTGAGAATCTGGGATCAATGAGCGACGAGCAGGGGGAGAGATTTCATCAAGACATGAAGGAGATGGAGACCAGGTATCAGGGACGGTGGGATGCAGTCATGATGGCCGATTACTGTTGGACTTTGAAGAGAGACATCCCTGCCGCTGCACATTCGAGGAGCTCAAAGAAACGGAAGTGTCAGCACTGAATGATCAATGATGACCAAACATCTAGTTTTCATGCATCTGTCTTTATTAGTGTCCTGTCTACTGATCGACTGATCAATTCTGATCGATGTTCAGCATTGATCAGTAGATATTGTAATAGTTACCAATGTAATGCAATGTTGATGTCAATACAGATACCGATCAATGTTTGCAACATGTCGATAATTATAAATTGGGTGAGAAAACAAAATAAAAAAAATATATCGGATGTATAAGTAACACAAATAAAACAAAAATGCCGCTCTAATGTATTCCACTTCGTAAAAAAAACGATTTTTCCTATATGCACTTAGTTGAAAAATTTTACGCGATCGGGGAAAATGGATGGTATTTTTGGATTCAGCAATGCAGATTTGCTCTAAATCGGTTGAAAAAACTAAGACTTACAAAAAATATTTTTTGTAACCCAGTGTAATTATTATCATTGTTATTATTATGATTATTATTATGATTATTATTATCATTATTGTTATCCTTAATATTACTATCATTATTGTTGATGTTGGCTTGGTGGTTGTGATATTATAATTGTAATTATTATTATTATCATTTTTACTATTATTATCATTATCATCATCATTATCATTATTACTATTACTGTTATTATCGGCCTTCTTATTATTATAAGTATTAGCATTAGCAATCATTATTATTATTACTATCATTATTTTTTTTACTTCATTTTTATTAAAAGTCTAATTGTCATTACTATCTTTATCACTATTATTACTATTATAATATCATTATCATTATTATATAATATTATTATTATTATTATTATTATTATTATTATTATTATTATTATTATTATTATTATTATTATTATTATTATTGTTATCATTATTATTACAATTATTATCTTTATTACCATTACTATTATCATTATTATCATTATTACTGTTACTACTATGATTACTATCATTAGTATAATTTTATTATCATTATTATTATAATCATTATCATCAACCTTATTACTTTTATTCTTATTACCAACTTCATTGTTATTCTTCTTGTCATTATTATGATTATTAACATTCAGTATCATCATCATTATCAACGTTATTATTATCATTTCCATTGTCCCTTTCGTTGTTATTCTTCTTACTATCACTATGACTGTTATCATTACCATTATCCTTAGTACGATTATTATCAAGATATTATCAGTAGCACTGTACCGTAGCATTCAACAACTATGGAAGAAAAATTGACACATTGGCTGCCAAAGAGAGAGAAAAAAACGTGATATTATATTTTCCTCACATTTAACGTGTAGCATCAATGCCGAAATTCATGTTTGTATTAAAGTTCAATTGTTGGTGATATAGAAAATTATAGTTATAGTTAAGTACTTCTGCTCCACAAAATTGCCCTGGGTGGCTCGACCATGGGAACTTTAGGATACTTATTTGGCTCCTGTAGTACTGATTAAGCATGTATCAGGTTCACTTTTTTACAATCAGTAATAGGATAGTATGAGCAGGTTTTGGTGTATTAAAAATGCATCTTACGTTTAATATGACAGGAATGAGAAATTATGAAATAATCCGAGGAACGAGGAAAAAACACTTTTTATAATACAGGTCTTGCATTTAATGTATTATCCTCATCACAGGTTTAGTATAAAACCAGTATTTCTGAACGTATGTTGAGAGAGAACGTTATGGCAAACAGTCTGATGTATAACACTTATATCTTTTGCTAAAAAAAACTCATCTACTTGCAAAGGAAGTGACCTGACTATATGACAATGATTTATTCCCATCTTTTGGTAGAAAATGGTCTATAGTTTGTAAGCGATACCACCTTTTGGGATTACATACTACCTGGGAGTGTTCCAGAAGGTCTGTCCTACCACCCTGGCCTAGTTAAACCTTTTCTGTAAGGTATATGCCACGAAGTTAGATTTCTTGGGCTTCTGCTGCAAGAGTGAGCTAACTGTCCTGTCGCTTCATTCGGAAGCCTAATCTTGCTTCGTTTCTGTGACTGGCGCGGTTCGGAGATTGCTTCACCGTGTCAAGACTCCACGCTTCTGTGGCTCGAGTCTACCTCCTTCAGAATCTTCTGTGTTGAGGGGGGGGGATGGAGGGATGGAAGAGAGAAAGGGAGAAGGAGGGATAGAAAGGGGAGAGGGGGATGGAAGGGGGCGAGGAAGAAAAAGGGGGATGGAGAAAGAGAGAGAGATAGAGAGTGGGGGAGCAGGAGAGTAAGAGACCGAGGGAAGGATGAATGGATGGAGAAAAGGAGACAGGGAGCATAAAAGGAAGGAAGGAAAGAAGTAAGGAAGAGAGAGAGGGAGGAGAAAGTCAATCAGTAAGATCCAGATTCAAATAATTTTTATCCAAATAATATACATTTGCATGTTCACATACAGAAAACCTGTTACACACAACAAGACCGAACATTCCAGAGGTAGCGCTCCCTCGGACCCTTGAAGCAAAATCAACATTGTACTGACATAAACTGACAGCACGTAAGGCCCCAAAGTGCTTTTGAAGGACTGGTAGTACACAGCTCCGTATTCATCCAGGAAGGACATTATGCTGCAGAATGCTGAGTCACGGTAAACAAAAGCTTCATTTCGATTCTTTAGATCACACGAATGGAAATCTTAGTGAATCTATTGCTCTTCGTACGATATATTTAATTAATACTACAGTAAAACGGCACCTTACCAGGACTACTTAGTAAATGAAAAATAAGTCCGCTACACTAAGTATTGATTTCATTATGTTTTGGGGAATTCTAAGATTTACAAAAGCCTTCATTTGTGAGAGTTTGGGCCTTTATTTAGGCCTAGTATATTACAGGTAATTCGGATTTTAGAAATTATTTACATCTTTAGAATTTGTCGCTCGCTTAATAATCAAGGCATGTGTGAGGTATATATAAAACACTATTCTTTCGTAAGACAATGTTGTAGACCTTTTATTTGATATTACATGAAATGATCTCCCGATAGTCAAACCTGCAGTTTCAGATACTTTTTTTCTTTTTTTTTTTTAGATTTTCCTATTCCGAGCATTCAACTCGTAAACATAAAAGTATTCTGATTCAACAGAACATAAGCAAAAACTCAGTTAACCTAAACTTTACACTCCCAGCTCTGGCATCCACTCATAATCTATACTTCAACTCACATAAAGACTTCATTATAAATAAAGTCCATTGAACTCAGGGATTCTACAGATATGAATTAAATCTAACTGAAGATACGGCCATGTTCATACTGCATTCCCACTTATTTCATGTGAATTTTATACTCAACCCGAGTGGCACAAGCGAAACTCGGAAAAAGTGTTATAGACGAGAAACCTACATAATTGTACAAAAGTCATCAAGTATATAATTTACAGTACACTTGTACAATCAACACTCTAGCCCCATGCTGTTGTACGGGACCCCAACACCAAAACAACATGGACAAGCTTGAGCAGGTCAATACCAGCGCCACCAGATTTATTGACCTTAATTACACACGTGCAACTAGAATTATTGCCTACGTTAAAAGCTAAATTAACACTAACTGCTCGAGCCGTGTAAACAATCAAACAGAATCACAATCATTAGCAAGATCACCAAACAACCTCCTCGTCATTGACATATGCGGATATTTACAGACTAAACACATGCATCTAAGAAACTCATACACATTTCTTACATACCGCACTATCAATAACTCTTACAAGCACTTATTTTCTACATACGTGACCGGTGTAGAAAAGGTATGAGTGAGAACGAATATTTTCACAATTCAAGAGATATATTTAACCGGTTTCGGTTATATCGTATTTCTGACGAAGATAGAAACCGGTTGAATACAACTCTTGTATTGTGAAGACATTCATTCTCATTCATAACTTTTCTACATTTATCATCATGAATGCGGTATATACATGACTGGACCAAGCGCACACAACATACTTTATTAAAAACAGCAATACTTGAAAGTTTCACAAACAATGTAAATAGTCATCTCACAGTACTAATATCTGCACATGGGGTTGGTGACCTTTTGAACATAGTGTGCCAGTTTATAATTAATGTCATTGTTTTACTACCTTGCATGTCAGGTGTTATTTGTTCAACAGTATATAGCCTAAGAATTTTTTAACATTGTAATTAAAGTAAAATATATATTTTCCTCCATATGCGTAACATATGTAATATCTTTGTAGCCTTTAGTATTCTTTGTAAATAAAAATAGATATATATTTATTTTATTCAATCTCTACACTCACCATATTAATGAATGTGACATTATCGTAGCATTTAGTATGCTTTAAAACTAAAGATAAATACATTTACTTTTATTCTAACTCTATACTCACCATATTAATGCGATCCTTGCCCTTGCTTCTCTTCGGCCAAAGTTGAAATATCGGGTGAATATCTGGACATCTTGAGCTTCACACAACCTTCATAGTGATCCGTTGTAAGCTTCCTGCGATGGGGGTTAGGGATGTGCTTCGTGTGAGACAGGATCTGTTCACATTGATATGTAGATCCAAATGCTGATAGCAAAGCAAAAGCTACTCTCTTCATGCAATTGAATTTATCAGGCAGTGATGTCCAGCAACTTAATATGGACGCAGCATGGTCGTTCGCATTAGTTTCCAGTATTTCTCGAAGATCTTTAAATTTAGCTGACCACAATGATGAGGCCTGAAAGTCAATTAACTGCATTTCCAACGCCTCAGTTTCCATCCACTCAAAGAGAGATGCGTCCAGTTCACTGTATTTAAACGTGTCCGGTCTGATTAAAAATAAAAACCCAAGGGCCGATGTGTTGGAACTCTTGAAATCTGAATGTAAATTCAGAATTTAATTCTTGCATGTACAGCTGAAGATCAGTAGTGTTGACAGGATGAACTGCAGAGAAGTTCTTCAAGTTCTTGAAGTAACGGAAGGAACCGGTTTTAATATCTGAGGAGTAAACTGCAAGCTTTGCGACAAAAGCCTTCCAAGTATCGTACAAATGTATCACTGTTTTCCCTGCATCTTGCAATAGAAGACTGAAGTCATGTAGATGTTTGGTGATATCTGAGAGGAACATAAGTTTCACTGTCCAATCTCTGTCCTCCAGCTCAGGATAGTCTTGGCCTTTTTCCGATAAGAAAATCTTGATTTCATCAAAACATTCCACAAATCTTGCCAATACCTTCCCACAGCTTAACCACTTGACTCTGCTGTGCAAAGGTATATCTCTATAAACACTGTCCACCTCTTGAAGGAAAGCTTGAAGTTGCCTGTGCGTAAGAGGAGAGTGAACAACAAGAAAATTCACTACTTTTGCAACAGTAGCCATCACCTTGTTGAGATCAGAGCTCGAGATCTTGTCCCATACACTTTCTTGGTGAATTATGCAGTGCAGTTTAAGAATGGGATGCCCGATTTTATCCTCAATCATCTTGGTAAAACCCTTGTTTTTTCCTATCATAACATGGGCACCATCCGTTGTAACAGCAAAAATCTTTCTTATGTCAACCCCTCTGTCCTCAAAATGGTCAATGAATGTCTTCAGTATGTCCTCTCCCTTGGTAGTGCCATACACAGGTTTAAGATAACACAGCTCCTCGTGTATTTCTGCGTCACTATACCTGGCAAAAACAGCCAAGCGGGGAATGCCACTGACATCCACGCTTTCACCCAGAGCCACACTGAACACGGGTGTAGTTGTTATGGCAACAGTTTGCTGCTCACTTACATTAGCAGCCATTTCAGAAATACGTCTTTCCACGGTCCTTGCTGAAACAGGTAGGTCTTTTATCCTTGAGATGATCATGTGCTTGTTTGATAAACCATCAAATAACACCTCAGAGCACTCTAGGAAAGCTGCTTTTATAAGATCTCCATCAGTAAAAGGTTTACCATTCTTAGCAATACACAAAGCGAGTTTGTAGCTGGCCTCAGTTACATTGATTTTGCTGGCACTCGGTTTCTTAAAAACACTGATTTGATTCGCGTAACGGGATACTGCTTTATTAATCGCCTCAGCCTTGTCTGAACAGTCCTTGAAAGTCTTCTCGTGTTTTGTTTCAAAGTGTCTTTTAACACTCGATGTGCGGCACACGACATCCTCGCAGCAGAGAGCACACACAGCACGATCATTCTGTTGAATAAATCCAAAATCATTTGTCCATGGTGACCGAAATGATCGGACGTCAAGCTTGACTTTTTTCGCAGTAGCCATGACGACAGTAACAACATAGAGTGTCTCTCACGGCGGCTAAGTGTTCACTGAAACAGTAGCGCTGCGTGATTCTGCTTCACCAGCGGCGAGGCCAACGTGTCTCATATTCGTCTACATCTCGTCGTACTCACGTACGCCTGGGCCGAGCACGAAACATTTTCGATTTAATGCAATGTATAATAGGAGAGAATTGTTTAGAATCATGCGAAAATTTAAGCCATGATAGAAATAAAAATGTGTAATACACATCTCTCTCCCTCTCTCTCTCTCTCTCTTCTCTCTCTCTCTCTCTCTCTCTCTCTCTCTCTCTCTCCTCTCTTCTTCCTCTCTCTCTCTCTCTCTCCCCCTCTTCCTCTCTCTTTTTTTCTCTAAATCTCTCTCTCCTCTTCTCTCCTCTCCCCCTTTTTTGTCATTTTTTTAAAACATTTCTTTGCTCCTTCAAGAGGGAGTGCCAAGAAAAGACTCTGCGTCCCAAAGCTGGCCCGTCCCAAAAGGCTGTTGACCTCTGTCTACACCCCAAAATACCCCCCTTACGCTCTCATTTTTTAACTCAAATCCATCCTCCCGGGCTCCCCACATACATGAGAAAGAGAGAGGGGAAGGATTGAAAGGAAAAGGAGAGACAATGGAAGGAGGGGAGGAGAAAGATTTTGAAAAGGAGGGGAGAACAATGGAGAGAGAGAGAAAAGGAGGAGAGAGAGAGAGAAGGGGAGAGAGACAAAGAAGAGAGTGAGAAGAGAGACAAAAGAGAGAAAGAGAGGAGAGGTTTAAAAGAGAGAGAGAGAAGAAAAGGAGGAGAGGGGAAAGAGGAAAAAATGGAGAAAGAGAGAGAGGGGGGGGTAGAGAAAAGGGGAAGGAGGAGGAGATTGGAAAAAATAAAGAAAAGAGGGGAAGGAAAAGAAGAAAGGGAGAAAGAAGAAAGAGGGGAAAAAAGAGGAGAAAGGGAAGAGAGAGAAGAGAAGGAGAGAGGGGAGAGAGAAGAGTGGGAGCAAAGAGGAAGAAAAAAGAGAGGGGGCAAGAGAGGAAGGAGCCCGACAAAACGCGACAACAGACAGACAAAGACAAAAACCAACAGACACAGACAAAAGCGGAACATAAAAACAATTTTTTATTGCATAAATACACTTGAACGTGAAAAAAAGAAAACCCCCAAAGATCCCCTCCCGGGTTTCCCTCGAAAGAGAAAAAAAAAGCAGCGGAGAAAGAAAAGGGGGGAGAAATTGTGTGTGTGTGTGTCTGTGTGTGTGTGTGTGTGTGTGCGTGCGTGCGTACGTGTGTGTTCGCGTGTATATGTGCTTCCGTTGTGCATGTGTATAAATATATCAGGAGAATCTATGCGGCATACATACACATAACCAGACTCGCCCATGCGCAGATACACAGACGGAAATACACCTCCCTTTTACGAGAAAAAATGATAATGTTCCACCTCAAAGAGCATATTTAAAAGTTGAAAGCTCTCTTGGCCCTCACGAGAAGACGATATGACGAGGGGGAAAAAATAAAAGGTTTTAGAAGAGAGGGAAATGAATAGCAGAAAGGAAGAGACAAAATGCAACGGGGAAATGAAGAGGAGAGGCGAATTGAAGAGGGGAATGATAAGAGAAAGTTTTCTTTATCTCTCTCTCTCTCATTCTCTCTCCCTATCCTTCTCATTCTCTCTATCTTTCTCATTCTCTCTCTCTACCTTTCTCATTCTCTCTCTCTCTCTCTCTCTCTCTCTCTCTCTCTCTCTCTCTCTCTCTCTCTCTCTCTCTCTCTCTCTTTCTCTCTTTCTCAATTTTTCTCTCCCGGTTTTGAAAGAGTGAAGTAGCATAAAGGCAGAAAACGGGATGCGAAAGAGAAAGAGAGTTTAGGTAAAGACAGAAAACGAAGGAAGACGAGGATAAAAAGAAAAGAGAAAACAGTGAGTGAACGTTTTAAAAGAGAGTGAAGAAAAAAAAAAAAAAAAAAAAAAAAACAGAGAAAATGGAACGCGGGAAAAAAAAGGAGAAAATTAATAAAGATAGGGACGATAGAAATTTCGGAGAAAACGGTGGATAAAGTATAAAAAATAGAGCAAGTAACCTCTGCATAATACAGAGTTTTATCGGATGCATTTGGTCGATCGCGTATGAGAGATAAAACGAACGAGGGAAGAGGAGGGAGAGAAAGAAAACAAGAAGATGAGGAAGAGAGGACAATAGAGAGAGAGAAAAAAAAAGAAAGAAAAATATAGAGATAAGAAAATGTCGACCGACACTTCATAACGAAAGAAAAAAATATATAAGCTGATTATACACGTAAAAGATACTGTGTCTTAACCTGCCTTTTTGCTTATTATTTTTGCACAAACTTTTAAACAATCTTTGCTTAATAAATATCATTTCTATAATATTTAAAACATATCGACGGATGTATGTTGATTGTTCCATAAAGTTTGTTGATATCCGGTTAATGTTTTGCAACGTATTCAAGTTTACCTAAATTGAATTTGACAGCTATTTAAGTTTATTATAAGTTTGTTTATATGTTGTTTCTTTCTCTCTCTCTCTCTCTCTCTCTCTCTCTCTCTCTCTCTCTCTCTCTCTCTCTCTTCCTCTCTTCCTCTTCTCTCCTCTCTCTCTCTCTCTTCTTCTTCTTCTTCTTCTTCCCTCTTCTTCTTCTTCTTCCTCTTCTCATTTAGCCAGGCTTCTGTCTATTTCTGATCGTCTATTCACTTATTTGCATGTACCTCTTCCTTTTAATATACTCCTCATCGTTTTCTCTATCACATTCTTCCCTTTCTTCTTCCTCCTTCTTCTGGCCCTTTTCCCCTCTCATCTTTCCCCTCTCTTCTCTCTTCTCTCCATTTTTTTCTATATTTCTTTTATATTTTTCTATGTTTTTTTCTCTCTCTCTTGCTATTACTCCGTATCTCTCCCTATCTCTCCTCTCATTTCTCTTTTCTCCCCTCTCGTCTACTCCTCTCCCCACTCTTCTTTCTCCCCTCTCATCCCCCTCCCTCCTCCTCTCATTTCCCCTCTCACCTCCTTCCCTCTCCCCTCTTCTTTCTCCCAACTCCCCTATCATTTCTCTCAATTTCCCCCTCATTTCTCTTCTTCCCCCTCTCATCTCCTACACTTCCCCCTTTCCTTTCTCTCAACTCCCCTCTCCCTCTCTTCTCCCTCCCTCCCCCCTCTCCCTTTCACCCTCCCCCCTCTCCCTTCTCCCTCCCTCCCCCCTCTCCCTTTCACTTCCCCCTCTCCCTTCTCTCTCCCTCCCCCCTCTCCCTTCCCCCAACTCCCCCCCCCACACATTTCCCTTCTCCCCTCTCACCCCCCCCCCCCCCCCATCTATTCACCCTCAATAGGTTTATTCATCAACCTGTCAATTTTTTTTTTCTCATTCTTTTAGGGAATTTTTCGGTTGGTGTGTTTTCAATTATATATTTTTTTCAGCTTTTTCTTCATTTGTTTTTTTTTATTTATCTTATTTATTTATACTTTTCTTTTTCCTTTTCTTTTTATTTATACTTTTTTTCTTTCTTTTTTTATTTATTTTATTTATTTATGTTTTTTCATTTTCTTTCCTTTTGCGGAAAACGTGCCAGCGAGTTCTACAGAAGATTATCGTGTTTGTTCTGTTTATACTTTCTTTTGCTGTCATTATCAATTTCATTATTCTTGGCCCGAGAACAAGAAGGGCCAATGTTCTCAAAGCCATTGTTTTGAAGAACGTCTTTCGAAGTTTTTTCGTTTAATTGAAATTCAGCAAATAATAATTCTCGAAATATTTTTTTCTGTGACTAATCGAACTGTGTTGCATTAATTTAATCCTTTTAAAGATTTTTTTTCTACAGAACGAAAATAAAGGAATATTTTTTTACATATGTGATATGTTTTTACTGTAGTGTTTTCAAAACAAACAAAGGGTGTATAGCTTTCTGTTGCCATGTACTCAAAATACAGCCATTTGTTGCAATCAGTCACGCGTTGGGATATATGGTTTTAAGTGAATCTGATTTTGAAACAGTGCTCTTGTGGTGTACCTAATGCACCTGTTACATTAGCTTTTATAACACTATAAAAAAAAAATCCAGGTCGATAGTAGGCTTATTTCTTATATAATTTTAAAAAATCCAGTACGATAGTAGGCTAATTTCAAAATTGGCATCATTGGCCTTACTATTGTAATCACTATCATTATCATTTACCATTACCTTTATTTTTTATATTATATTATTACTTTTATTACTGTTATAATTATTGTTGTTGCTAATCACTGATGTTCATGATAATGTTTTTTGTTGCCACCTTTATCTGTTAATCATTACAGTAATCATTATAGTCATTATCATTATTTTTATTATTATTGTTATTGTCTTTGTCACCATTATTGTTATTGCAATAATTATTACTATTACTAATACAACCATTTATGTTGCTGTTGTTGTTATTGATACTTTTGTTACTCAAAATAATAATTGTAATGATAATCATTCTGTCATTACTGTCATTATCATTATGTTGTGTTCTTGTTGTTGTTGTTATTATCATTATTATCATTATCATTATCATTATCATTATCATTATCATTATTATTATTATTATTATTATTATTATTATTATTATTATTATTATTATTATTATGGGATTTTAAGCATTTCTGCACTGGCTATTCTTATTGCCGTTTTTCTTCCTGTTAGGCGAGTCATAGCAAATGACTAAAGGCTAACAGTTGTCCATCTCCTTTAAAGTTCTAGCACTTTTCTCAGTATTCTTGCCGTCCCCAATAAAGCAGTCTTCTGCAGTACTCCAACCTCAGGCCCAATGTCCATATTTTCAATCCAACATTCAAGATCTTTTGTAACGCTTCCGAGGGCACCAATCACTACTGGAACAACTTTGCACATCGCAGTTCCCACAACCTTTTTATTCCCTTTTCAGATCTTGGCACTTTTCTACCTTCTCTAACTCTTTTTCTGCAATCCTCGTATCTGCAGGTACGGCAATATCAACTATTAGAGCCTCTTTCTTTTCCTTATGAATTACTATAACATCTGGTCTTCTTGCCTGAATGACGTTATCACATTGTACATTGATATCCCACACAATTTTCACGGCCTCGTTCTCAACAACACTCTCTGGGATGTGTTCACCACTTTCTGAAACTCAAGCCCATGTTTTTCCTTTCACAATCCCATGTACTTTCTTTGCCACGTATCGTGCGTCTTTTGTACTCTTTTCTGGGCTAATTTCTCGCACTCTGAACATAGGTATGTTTTACCTCGGTTTACCACACATTCTACACAGTGAGTCGCTCCTCTTTTCTATATAATCTTCCTAGTTTTGGGCCTTTTTGCTTGCTCTTGTCCACATAGGTTTTTCTTCCGTTTCAATCCAAATTTAAACCCCGTTTACCTTTTCTGCTCTCTCTCGAATTGCCCCCTCATTGCCTTTCCTTTCCCTTTTTTTTTGAGCTCTTTGTGCCTTTTTTTCCTTTTGAAATTTTTCTTGCTCCCCGTTTCCCTGTCTGTATGGTTTCCCGATCACAAAACCACCTCTTATCACAACTCTTCTGTTTTTTCCACATAAAAACCTAAGCTGTTTTCTTTTCCTTTTCAATTTTCCCCAACTGATAAGGCCCACCCCCTTTCTTTCCTTTTTTATTTATTTATTTTTTATTATTATTATTATTATTTTCTCTCAAACATCATCATCATCTATCATCCTCATCATCATCAATCATCATCATCATCATCTCATCATCATCATCATCATCATCAATGATTATTATTATCAGTCATCATCTCATCTCTCATCATCATCATCATCATCTCATCATCATCTCATCTCATCTCATCATCA
>NC_051424.1:7272248-7277248 GCF_015228065.2 Penaeus monodon | reverse complement strand
GAAAAAAAAAAAAATTATTTTCCTTATTGGGAAAGGGGGGGAAAGGAGGAGGGGAAGGGAGGTGAGGGGATTGGGGGAAAGGGAGGAGGGAAAGGGAGGGGAAAAGAGGGGAGGGGAGGGGAAAGGTGGGAAAGGGAGGAGGGGAAGAGAGGTGGGGGATTGAGGGAAAGGAGGGGAAAAGAGGGGAGGGGAGGGGGAAGGGAGGTGAGGGGATAAGGGGAAGGGAGGGGAAATGGAGGTGAGGGGAAGCGGGAAGGAGGAACGAAGGGAGGGGGAGAGAGAGGGGGAAAAGAAGGGAAGTGGACACAGGAGAAAGAGAAGGAGGGGAGGGGAGAAGAGAGGAGGAGAAGGGAAGGGGAAAGAGAGAAAGGGATGAGGTAAGTAGACGCTGGGAAATAGGAAAAGAGGGGACGGGAAAAGGAAGGACATGGGAGGAAAGGAGGATAAGAGAGGAGGGAAGGGAATGGCGAAGGGAGGAGAAGAGAGGACGCAAGGGAATGGATAGGAGGGGAAGGGAAAGGGGAAAATAGGGGAGAGGAGAGGGGAAAAGAGGAGGGCATGAGAGTGGAGGAAAGATAGGAGGGGAGGGGAAAGGGAGAATGGGAGGACGTAGGAGGAGGGGGGAGAGTACGAAGGTAACAAAAATGATAGGAAAGAGATACGGAGGGAGAAGCAGGAAAAGAGGAAAGGAGGATGAAGAGGGCAGAGAGGAGAGGAGGAGAAAGGAAAGCGAAGACAAGGAGATGGGAGAGGAGGAGGAAAGAGGAAGTGAGGGGAAGAGGGAGGAGAAAAGAGAGGAAAGAGAGGGGACAGAAGGTCACAAGAGAAGGGGGAAGGGAGAGGAAGGTGTAAGAAGAACGCTTAAATGAGGAAAGTTTTTTTTTGTTTCATGTGTAATTGGGAAAAGCACTACATTAGTTAGTTCCAAAATTTTTAAAAAGGACAGAAAAAGGGTGAGAATGAAGCTCCTCGTTAGCATGAAGGGAGAAGGATGCATTAAAGCTGAACCAAGAGGGACTTTTCTGCACGCGGACATAAGGAGCGGTTATCTGTATGGCTGTGGGTACACCGCGATCACCGAGGAGACACAAACATGCCATTATCTCACTGGAATGAAAGGGAGGGAGCACCAGTCGTATACGAGATGAAAAGCGACTTCTTGCGAAGGAGGGAATGAGGGAAAAACGAGGGGAGATCACGGGCCAGCAGCTCATCACTCGAGGGGAAGTGAGGGACACAGGGGAAGGACGCAAAACGAATGGGAATCAACACAAGGAGATGATAACCCGTGGCGATGCGGGGCCTTTGATGCGAGACGTAAATAAACAACGTCATTCTTCGCAACATGGGTTTAATACATGGCTAAAACCGGAGCATAAAACACGACAATTTAACAGGGGAGACGCGGAACATAACGTGGGGAAAGTGACGTGGCCATTGATCAGAGAGAATGGACGGCGGGTCTTAATCAGGACTGATAGAACCAATGAACATAAGGATCAACGGATGTGCCAGGAAACAGACTTTGATATTTGGCGAGAACAGTGGAAATTATAGCAAATTATGGAGTCGTTAAACGGCACACTAGCCATAACAGTCGACACACAGCCTCCGTATGACACTAGAGGACACATAGATCAATGCTACGCTGTGTTATTTTGCAATTTACGACATGGCAGTCAGAGAAAATGGCTTTCAACAAAGCATGAAAACCAACACTTCTGCTTAATCGTTTTACGTATCCTTGTCTTTTATCCATGTCCCTGTTCTTCTTCCCTCTTTCTCTTTTTACTTTAACACTAAAGGATTATGGGATACAGACTTCTTTAATGAAAGAATAATTCATTTTTTTTTCACGTGAAAGAATTATCAGGTATCTCCTTTCTCGTGTGTCACCTATTTCACCTAAGAAGCCGACATATTTTTTTTCTTTCTTTCTTTCTTTACCTTTCTAGCTTTCCCCCTCAAAAAAAAATCGTTTAAAAAAATCTGACCGAACTTCCCTCGCAGAAGTTCCTGTCGGAATCCTCTCGCGAAGTTGCGCCCCGTCTTGGTGAAACTTTATTTTCCTTTTGAGGATTCTTCATATGAGATTCCACGAACATCCGTAGATCTTTCCCCTTCCTCTTACATTTAGCTTTTTCTTTATCTTATACGAAACGAAAAAAATCTTTTTTTATTTTCCTTTCCTTTTTAATTATTTGTTCATCCGTTTATTTTTAAACCTTATACGGACCGATTTTTTTTTTTTTTTTTTTTTTTGTTCATTAGTATTGGTTATTCTTGTTTTACAGGAATAAAATAACTTAATTAATCTATGGACGTCATATGCTCTCACATATTCACTTACACAAAAACCGTAATTAATTTATAAATACCACATATTCCCCAACATAAATAACCCAATCAGTCTATATATCACACATATTCTCCAACATAAATCAAACACTTCCTTTAGAGATACCAAATACCCACCTTTTAAAAAAAAAAAAAAAAAAAAAGGTTCTACTTTTCGTTTAAAAAAAAAACATTTTCCAAAATAAATTAAATTCTCTCGTTCGGATTCCATTCACTCTCTTAACTAAAGTTCATATCTCTTTCGAATCCCAATCGCTTTCCCAAGGTCGCGTGACTACCGAAACAGGGTATTGAAGACTTGATAAGAGATCGGCCCAATCCCCTCGAAAGGCCAAGAGTGGGAGTCGGGAATGGATGCAGATACAGGGACCTCGAGTTTATGATATTTAGCCAGGCGTGAATGCAGCGACGGGGGATTCGAGACCCCGGCTGCGGAGAAGCGATAGGTATTTGTGTGTGTGCGTGTGTGTGTGTGTGTGTGTGTGTGTCTGTGTCTGTGTGTGTGTGTGTGTTCAGATGCTATGGGGTGGTCTGGAGGAGTGTGTAGGGTATACAAGTATTATGTTTGTGTGTGTGTGTGTGTGTGTGTGTGTATTACTGTGTGTGTTATAGTCATGTAAATGCACATATATAAGACTTTGTGCGAATTCATATAAGAAAGAACAGTGCAATACAGATCATATTTATGCACTGTACTCTTTCTAAACGTAAGACACGTACTTTGAATTCCCACACACCCAAAAAGAGAGATGAAAAGTCACATGGTAGGAATAATTTACTTTACAAATAGCATCAATCAAAAAAAAAAATCACACCACCATAACTTTTTAGACTTGCAAAACTTAAATTTAAGAAAAGAGGGAGAGAGAGAGGGCGAGGTGGGAGGGGAGGGTGAGGGAGGTGGGAGGGGAGGGCGAGGGAGGCGGCACCATGTCAAGCCAAAGCGTCTGTACCGCCGGCTTACAGGTTTTGCTAAAGGGAAACTCTTCAAAGCTAGCATTTTACGCAAGCTTCTTCTCAAGTTGAGATTGAATACTTTCTTTAACTTTCGTTTCCTTTCAGTCATTTTCAGTTATATCTACGCTTACTCGGGGTTTTAAGAAGCCAAAAAATGGTAATGTTATGATTATCATTATCATTGTTGTTTTTGTATTGTCATTCTTGTTATCATTATCGTTACTATTATCTTTTTCATCATCGTCAGTATTGTTATTAGATATCATTATTGATGTTGTTATTAGTAGTATGATCATTAGTTATTGTTATCATTAGAATAAGCATTAGTATCATTTTTACTATTATTATCATAATTATTATCATCATTATATTATTATTATCTTTAATATCATAATCAGTATCAGTATCATCATTATTATGACCATCATTATCATTTCTGTTCTCATCGTTAATTGTTATTGGTATCATTATTATCATTATCACCATTATTATCCTTATCATCATTATTATCCTTATTATCATTATTATCATTATCATCATTATTACCCTTCTCAGTATTATCAGTATTACCATTATCATTATTAACCTCTAGCATATTTTACCTGTTAAATCTATAAAAGTCTTAGCTCTAAAAATTCTAATGATTATCGTCCTCAACGTCATTCATGAAATCTAAATCCTTGAACAGAACCTAGCTGACCGTCATTGATAATTCATGCGTGTTTCCTGTCAACAGTTGCAAGCTTCTCTTCCATTTGGGGTCTCTCTCTCTTAATTAATCTCTCTCTCTCTCTCAGTCTATCTCTCTCTTAATCTCTCTCTCTCTCTCTCCTTCTCTCTCTCTCTCTCCTTCTCTCTCTCTCTCTCTCTCTCTCTCTCATCCCTCTCTCTTTCTCTCTCTCTATCTATCATCGTCTCTCTCTCTCTCTCTCTCTCTCTCTCTCTCTCTCTCTCTCTCTCTCTCTCTCTCTCTCTCTCTCTTATCTCTCTATCTATCTGTCTATCTATCTATCTATCTATCCCCATATAACCATCTCTCTCTCTCTCTCTCTCTCTCTTATCTCTCCTCTATCTTCTCTCTCTATCTCCCCCTCCTCTCTCTCTCTCTCCTCTCCTCTCTCTCCTCTCTCTCTCTCTCCCTTCTCTTCTCTCTCATCTTCTCTTCTCTATTCGTCTCTCTCTCTCTCTCCTCTCTCTTCTCCTCTCTCTCTCCTCTCTCCGTCTCTCCTCTCTCTCTGTCCCTCTCTCTCTCTCTCTGTCTCTGTCTGTCTATCTATCTGTCTATCTATCTATCTATCTATCCCCATATAACCATCTCTCTCTTCTCTCTCCTCTCTCTTCTCTCTCCTCTCTCTCTCTCTCTCTCATCCTCTCTCTCTCTTCTTCTTCTCTTCCTTCCCTCTCTCTCTCTTCCTCTCTCTCTGTCTCTCTCTCTCTCTCTCTCTTCCTCTGTCTCTCTCTCTCTCTCTCTCTTCTCTCTCTCTCTCTCTCTCTCTCTCTCTCTCTCTCTCTCTCTCTCTCTCTCATACATACAAACATACATATATACATACATACATACATACATACATACATACATACATACATACATGCATACATACATACATACATACATACATACATACATACATACATCATGCATACATACATACATACATACATACATACATACATACATACATACA
>NC_051424.1:7217248-7222248 GCF_015228065.2 Penaeus monodon | reverse complement strand
GTGCTTTCATGCAACAGGTGGATGATTGTATATATATTAACAAAATTTCTTACAGCTCAGAGGACATTAATCACAGCTGTAATTCCTCTCAGGCCAAATAATACACAACAAGCCATTGACAAATAACTTTAATACAAAATATAATACATCTGGTATCAAAATTCCCTGGCATCTGCCCGAGAACCGACCGACATCAAAAAGTGTACAAATAAGAGACATTTAAAAAGGAAAATTTCACCAGGCTAATGACTAAATAATATATACAATATATGTATATTCATATAAAATTCCTAAAGATACCTTGGAATGTAAAGCTGAGAATTACAGTTGCAAATTTATTTGAAATTTATATCAAAATATAACTTTTTGGGGCCTTTTTTATCTATGCTTAAATCTGTTATAATAAATACTGATAACATTATGAAAGAAACACCCTTCCTTAACTATATTAAACAGTCCTGTTACAGAGGACATCACTCCCCTCTGGTCTAATATGAATAAGATTAAAGAGGAATATAAGTGACTCTTAGTCTTGATTCCTGTAACCACAAGAAACCTCATCTGCTCTGAGATTTCAACACATCATTATTCATACTTGTCCTCCAGACCCAGATAAACTTTTTATTGAGATTGCAGTGACTGCCTGCCTCTTTTACAACTGACTGGGTTGGGTCCACTTGTAGGAGCCGTAATACTTGAAGTTGCTTGCGGCCAACTTTGCATCTGCCTCATCAGGGCCTCGGGAGCCGTACTTGTAAGGGATGGGTGTTGGCTTCTTGGCTTCTATCTCGTGCAAGAGGGGTGTGAAGATACGCCATGCCTCTGCCAGCTCATCACTCCTGTAGGCAAAAGGGGTTCCAAAAATGAATAACCAATGCTTTATAGAGATACTAAGTGTTAACAAGTTCTTCCATATGAATAAATGTTCGTAATATTCCTTACATATGTGAAATACATTTTTTACTTCATGGTTTCTTGTGTATAGTATAGCAAATCTCAAAAAGACACTTCCAGCAAAATAGTGTCATTTGCAACTGTGAAAAGACAAAAGCTGGATACTTTAGAGAAGCTTTATTTCTCAAATATGTAAATATATCTTCTTTACAAAGAACTATAACTTTCTAGTAGCACAAACAAGTAATATTTTTTGTTCTAATACAAATTTAAAATGGATATCGTCCTTCTCTGCTAAAATGAATATTTTTCTTCTACTTTTTCCCAGTTTAGTTGCATGCACATATTCAAAGATACCAAAAAGCATGTCAGAATTTGTCATTCATCATCCTCACAAGACTGGTCAGCCACAAAACATCCATTTTGTCTTCTTGCTAACTGCTAAGGCTCTTACGGTTTGTAAATACCATTATGCAATTCTTCACTTCCCTTCCCCTTAGCATATCACTATATTGCCCAAGGATTGTACAGTATACATGTTCTGTGGTCAGCATTCACTTTCACCATTTCTGATTCATCAGGAAAAAAATCGGCCATGGCTGTCTGGGGCATCTTTCACTCTAACAGGTAAATCATTTTCATTCTTATTTGGCTTTAAATGTCATGTATGCAAAAGATATTATCCTATAATTCAAAATCTCTTTTAAGCCAAGCACTCAAGCAAGCGCGCATACACACACACACACACACATACATACACATATACATATACATATACATATACATATACATACACATACACATACACATACACATACACATACACATACACATACACATACACACACACAAACCAAACAGAGCTACAGTGTATGTCCCACCCTGCCACCACCACACATTCAATACACAAAACTCCAAAATGCATATACCCAATACACACACAAGAAAAAATCCACATACACAGTACACGACCCAAAACCCCCACCCCACCCCAACCCCACACCCCACACCCACACACCTGACGAAATGCATCTGGGATCCACAGAAGACATCGAGGATGAGGCGCTCGTAAGCATCTGGCAGCTTAGACCCCTTGTAACGCTGGCTGTAGGTCAGGTCCAACTCCGTCTCCTCAAGGGCAAACGACATGCCTGGCGTCTTGGTCATGACCTACAAAGATCACAAAATGTAAATAAATAATTCATACATTAGTGCTAATTGGGGCAATGGATATAAGTTATCAATAAAGTATTTGGAAGTGGTAGTAGAAGGGGTAAGGATAAGTATCCCATTGTAGGCAACTATGATGAGAGAATCACATTTATGAAAACACAAAATATTTCACTATCCTAAGATTTATTAAGCAGTATTTTTATCCCATATAAGAGCTATAAGTATAAGTATATAAGTGTGTATGTGTATGGATGTGTATGAGTATATAACTGTGCGTGTGCGTGTTCGTGTGCGTGTTCGAGTGTGCGTGTGCGTGGTGTGCGTATATATGCGGGTATATATATATATATATATAATATATACATGCATGTGTGTACATATACATATATATACATATACATATACATATATGTACATATACATAAAATATATATACATATACATATACATATACATACATATATATATATATACATATACATATATAGACATATACATATATAGACATATACATATATAGACATACATGTACATATATAAACATTCATGTGCATATATAAACATTCATGTGCACATATAGACATTCATGTACATATATAGACATATGTAAAGTGTGTGTAAGTGTGTGTGTAAGTGTGTGTAAGTGTGTGGTAAGTGTGTGTGATAAGTATACGTGTGTATAAGTGTACGCGTGTGTGTGTGAATAAGTGTGTGTGTGTGTGTGTGTAAGTGTGTGTGTATAAGTGTGTGTGTATAAGTGTGTGTGTGTATAAGTGTGTGTGTATAAGTGTGTCTGTGTGTATAAGTGTGTCTGTGTGTATAAGTGTGCCTATGTGTATAAGTGTATCTGTGTGTATAAGTGTGTCTGTGTGTATAAGTGTGTATGTGTGTGCATAAGTGTGCATAAGTGTGTATGTGTGTATAAGTGTGTATGTATGTGTACAAGTGTGTATGTATGTGCACAAGTGTGTATGTGTGTGCACAAGTGTGTATGTGTGTATAAGTGTGTATGTATGTGTATAAGTGTGTATGTGTGTATAAGTGTGTGTACCTGCACGTGTGTGTGTGCCTGTATGTGTGTGTGTGCCTGCACGTGCGTGTTCGTGTGTGCGCGCACGCCCGAGTGTTTGTGCGTGTGCGTGCGAAAGCGCGATTTACATACATAAACTTCTTAAACTCCAGACTTCAACACTCGCTCTGCCACTCATTACAACACTCAACTTTTCTTCCCAAGTAACCCTGAGTGTCAGCATGGGGCGGTGTGGCCTTCCCCCTCCGCCGCCTCCCCCGCCACTGACCTTGCCCCGCCTGCCTCCGAACCGCTGGCCCGGACCCATCCCCGCTGGCCCGGACCCATCCCCGCTGGCCCGGACCCATCCCCGCGGCCCGGACCCATCCCCGCTGGCCCGGACCCATGCCTGGGGATGGGCCGGACCCACCCCGCCCGGACCCATCCCCGCTGGCCCGGACCCATGCCCGCCCGGACCCATCCCCGCCCGGACCCATGCCCGCCCGGACCCATCCCCGCAAAGCCGCACTTTTTCCCAAACATCTACCGGCCAGCCTCTCTTAAGGCCCGGCACGAGACACCGACCCCCGACAGAGGCCCGCGCGCCGTGGAGGGCGACCTCCCTCCCCCCCCCCCCTTCGTAGGAAGAGCCTCGTCCCCTTCGGACCACCGCGCACACTGACCTTCGAGTAGATGGCTTCTCCTGGCTGCACGCGGATAACGAGCTCGTTGCGCTTGCTCTGGCCGTGGAAGATGTCGCCTGGAACATCTCTGTACTGGATTCTCACCTCCGCCTTCCGCTCGTTCAGGGCCTTTCCTGCGGGAGGGGGGGGGCGTTGAAAATTATCTGCCGCGACAATATGGTTATTAGTGGCTGCGGGAGGGGAGGAGGGGAGGAGGGAGGGAAGGAGGGAGGGGAGGAGGGAGGGGAGGAGGGGGGGGAGGGGAGGGAAGGAGGGAGGGGAGGAGGGAGGGAAGGGAGGGGTGGAGAGAGGGGAGGAGGGAGGAGGGAGGGGAGAAGGAAAAGGAGGGAAGGAGGGGAAGAGGGGAGAGGGGAAGAAGGGAAGGAGGAAAGGAGGGAGAAGAGGGAGGAACGGAAGAAAAGAGGGAAGGAGGGAAAGAAAGAGGGAAGGAGGGAAAGAAAGAGGGAAGGAGGGAATGAGAGAAAAAGGGAAGGAGGGGAGGCAGGAGGGGAAGAAGCAGGAGAGGGAGGAAGGAGGAAACACGATTAAGCAAGAATCTTTGTGTACGTGAAGCAAGGTCTGCTGGAAGAAATCTGGACAGCCTTCGCTTATACCAGAGCCGAGATATGTATCATAACATTGGAATGAAGCTAAATGTGGTAAAAGCGAGATATGTAAACAATGATGAACAGTGAAACCTATGCATTTACGAGACTTTTATAATTGTAGCAACAAAGGTCAGTTTTCAATAACGCTGTAAAGAAATCTCTCTAATTAGCACCCTTCCCCCCCGGCTCTTAGCTCTCGCCTTGCAACACTGCAATACTTTCTTGTTAATTTGCATGTTCTAGAACAAGTATTCTACCACTTCTGTACCTGCCTGGCCACCTGACCAAGCCCATTGCTCACGGCTTCCCTTTGGGTCGAGCAACATTATTTCACTCGGGAAGCGTAGACAGACAGACAAACAGATAGACAGGCAGACAGACAGGCAGGCAGATAGATAGACAGGCAGACAGACGGACAGACGGAGAGACGGACAGACGGACAGACGGACGGACAGACAGACAGACGGACGGACGGACAGACAGACAGACACAGACATACAGACAAGCACGCACTCTTACGCGCACGCGCACACGCACACGCAGGAGAGACAAACACAACAGAATCAGTCAGACACAGACAAAAAGGAAGAGAAGGGAGGGTAAGGAAAGAAAATGTGAGAAAGAGAATGAAAA
>NC_051424.1:7215428-7217148 GCF_015228065.2 Penaeus monodon | reverse complement strand
AGGAAGTAGAAAAAACAGAAAAAGAAGACGAAGGAGAAACTACAAGAAGGTGTGGTATAGAAGAGAGAGAATAAGAGAGAGAGTCGAAAAGGCGATGCGACAGAAAAAAACAACACGAAGAGGAAACAACATAAATGCAATTAAAAAACAAACAAATGAACAAACACAGAGAGCGCGACGTGAATTCGCAAAAACAGAGTCACACCAAAATGGAAACGTTAACGAATCGATTTCCGGAAAAGAAAAACAAAAGAAAACAAAAAAACAAAAAACACTCAAGAGAAGAGAAAAGCGAACAGCGCGGGACCGTGACCAGCTTGTGGCCGGAGCAAGGCACAGGTAATGGATACACGCACAGCACAGGTAATGGCACACGCACACTGGTGCGAGGGCGTGCGAGACTCAAGGGTGAAGCAACAGGCTTTTCCCGATGGGCTTGACGCGGGTAAAGAATGCTAAAGATATTTTCTCTCGGGGTCTTAATCATCCTTGTCCGCGCGCCTAATGAACTGAAGATTAGGTAGATAGAAGATTAGATAGAAGATAAAAGATAGAAGATAGATAGAAGATAGATTTGTGTGTAAAAAAAAAATAATATTTTAAAAAATACATTATTATATATATAATAGTATAATATATATGATATAGTATATATATAGAATTATGAATAGATAGAGATATATGAGATATAATACGGATATATATAAATATAAATATATATATGATAAAGATATATATAATCGTAATTAATCTAATATATAGTTTAGATATATATATATTATACCTAATAATATATATATAATTACTATTATAGATATATATATATAGATATTTTATAATATATATATATATATATTTCATCGGTATATTTATATATATATTATTACGTGTTATTATATATATATATATATACGTGTAATTATATTAATATATTTTATATATATATATATATATATATATAATCTATATATATATATATCTATATATTATATATATATATATCTCTATATATCATGTTTTTTTTTTTTTTTTTTTTTTACACACATCTATCTATCTATCTATCTATCTATCTATCTATCTATCTATCTATCTATCTATCTACCTAATCTTCAGTTCATTAGGCGCGCGGACAAGGATGATTAAGACCCCCGAGAGAAAATATCTTTTAGCATTCTTTACCCGCGTCAGAGCCCATCGGGTGAAAAGCCTGGTTGCTTCACCCTTGAGTCTCGCACGCCCTCGCAGCCAAGGTGTGCGTGTGCCCATTACCTGTGCTGTGCGTGTATCCATTACCTGTGCCTTGCTCCGGCCACATGCTGGTCACGGTCCCGCGCTGTTCGCTTTTCTCTTCTCTTGAGTGTTTTTTTTTTTTTGTTTTGTTTTTTCTTTTCCGGGAATCGATTCGTTAACGTTTCCATTTTGGTGTGACTCTGTTTTTGCGAATTCGCGTCGCGCTCTCTGTGTTTGTTCATTTGTTTGTTTTTTAATTGCATTTATGTTGTTTCCTCTTCGTGTTGTTTTTTTTCTGTCGCATCGCCTTTTCGACTCTCTCTCTTATTCTCTCTCTTCTATACCACACCTTCTTGTAGTTTCTCCTTCGTCTTCTTTTTCTGTTTTTTCTACTTCCTTTTTCATTCTCTTTCTCACATTTTCTTTCCTTACCCTCCTTCTCTCCTTTTGTCTTGTCTCTGATTCTTTTTTCCCCCCCTTTTTTTCTTCC
>NC_051424.1:7213278-7215328 GCF_015228065.2 Penaeus monodon | reverse complement strand
GTAGGGTACTATGTGGTATGTGGTTGGTGTCATGTGGTATGTGTTGGCGTTATGTGGTATGTGTCGGGTGTTATGTGGTATGTGTTGGTGTTATGTGGTATGTTGTGGTGTTATGTGGTATGTTGTGGTGTTATGTGGTATGTTGTGGTGTTATGTGGTATGTGTCGGGTGTTTTGTGGTATGTGTCGGGTGTTATGTGGTATGTGTTGGTGTTATGTGGTATGTGTAGGTAGGGTGTTATATGGTATGTGGTAGGGTGTTATGCGGTATGTGTTGGGTTTTATGTGGTATGAGTTGTTTATTATGTGGTATGTGTTGGGTGTTATGTGCTGTGTTGGGTGCTATGTGCTGTGTTGGGTGCTATGTGCTGTGTTGGGTGCTATGTGGTATGTGTTGGGTGCTATGCGCTGTGTTCGGCATTGGGTGTAGTTAGTGTGTCCCGTGTACCTGTTTGCCCCGACTGGGTGTGTGGTTGTATGAGTCGCCGAAAACTTTTCCTAGTGGTATCCGTCCAGCGCCAAGTATCTTCCCAATCAGGTGGGGTTTTCCCTGCGAGGCATGATACGTGACCTGCGTATGGCAACACTTTCTCCGCTTCCCTAAAACCCGAAATGTAATCTGTTATACAACGTCTGATCGACGCACTGAGTGAGTGATTAATACCTCATATACTCACCTCTTCTCATTTTCTCTCATTTTCTCTCCCTTTCATTGTCTCGCTCTCTCTTTCTTTCTTTCTCTCTCGCTCTCTCTCTCTTTCTCTCTCGCTCTCTCTCTCTTTCTCTCTCGCTCTCTCTTTCTTTCTCTCTCGCTCTCTCTTTCTTTCTCTCTCGCTCTCTTTTTCTTTCTCCCACCTTCCTTCCTATCTTCTCTCTCACTTCTCTCTCCTTCCCTTTTCCTTCTCCGCTCTCTCCCTACTCCCCCCCCTTTCCCTACGCTCACTTACCCACCTTCCCTTCCTTCTTTCCTTCCTTCAAACCTCCTTCATTCATCCACCTTCCATTCCCTCCCTTCTTTCCCTCCCTCCTCCTTACCTTCTTTCCCTCCCTCCCCCTCCCTTACCTTCTTTCCCTCCCTCCCCCTCCCTCCCTCCCCCTCCCTTACCTTCTTTCCCTCCCTCCTCCCTCCCTTACCTTCTTTCCCTCCCTCCCCTCTCCCTCCCTCCTCCCTCCCCCTCCCCCCTCCCTCCCCCTCCCTTCCCTTCCCTCCCTCCCCCTCCCTTCCCTCCCTCCCTCCCCCCTTCCCTCCCACCCCCACTTCCCTCCCCCCTCCCTACCCACCTTCTCGTCGCGGATATCGTCGGCGGCGGTGGAGCAGGGCTTCTCCATCGCCACCAGGCACAGGATCTGCAGCAGGTGGTTCTGCATGACGTCGCGGATGATCCCGAACTCGTCGAAGTATCCGCCGCGCCCCTGAGTGCCGAAGGGCTCCTTGAACGAGATGAACACCGACGCGATGTTGTCTCGGTTCCACGTCGGCCCGAAGATGCGGTTGCCGAATCTGCAAGGGGGGAGAGGAGGAGGAAAAGGGGGAGAGGAGGGGGGAAGGGGGGAGAGGAGGGGGGAAGGGGGAAGGCGGGAGGGGTGGGGGAAGAGGGAGGATACGGTTAGTTCATGTTCTCGATCTCAATCGTAAGCTTGATTCTCAATTCTCGATTCTCAAGCTCGGTTTAATCATTAACCATAACATTATTCATAAGCTCAATCTCAGTCTCAGTCACAGTCCAAATCTCAATCTAAATCCAGATCCCCCAATCCCAGTCCAACCCCAATCTCAATCCTAATCCTAATCTCAATCCTAACCCTATTCCCAAGCTCAATCCTAATCCTAACCTCAATCCCAATCTCCAGCAGAAATAAAACTCTCAAACGAGACGCCACACAAGCACTCAGAAACCGCTGACCGTCCGCCGCGAGCCTTCTGCATCTGTTATCTCGTTGGCGAGAAGATATCGATATCGCTGATCCTCCCATAAACGAGTGACTAATAACAGCTAGCCATACGTTCCGCCGTTCCCCTGGCGACGACCCTCTTCACGCCAGGCGACCGA
>NC_051424.1:7188278-7198278 GCF_015228065.2 Penaeus monodon | reverse complement strand
GGAAGTAGACAATAAAACTTCGCTTTGTTTCACTCTCATCGAACATATTCTGACTCCACGATACATACTATACAATATCAAGTGAAAATACGCTGCAAACGGACAGGTGAAAACAGTTAGAGTATAGAAGTTGATACACGGATATACAGGTACACAAGAATAAATTAATCAACGTTGAACAGACAGGTAGACTGAGCTAACATGGGAAAAGCTGAAGATGAAGATTAATATGAAGAAGAAAAGATGATGGTGATGATGATAATAATGATGATAATGATAATGATGATGATGATGATGATGATAATAATGATGATAATGATAATGATGATGATGGTGATGAGGATGACGATATGATGATGATGATGATGATGATGATGAAGAGAAAGATGAAGATATAGAACAAGAAGAGAAGATTAAAGGAAAAAAAGAAAGAAAAAGATGCAATCATATATAAATACAGATTAATAAATATCAACATGGTTTTGAAGGCAATAATTATGTTTTACGTAACAGTACTTGTGGGAACATATTACACAGTTCCATCCAACGGAGCAAGTCTTACCTAGTTAGAATTATTTACGATTTCTAACTTCTTTTTTGTAATAAATATTGGTTTGGTGTGTGTGTGTGTGTGTGTGTGTGTGTGTGTGTGTGTGTGTGTGTGTGTGTGTGTGTGTGTGTGTGTGTGTGTGTGTGTGTGTGTGTGTGTGTGTGTGTGTGTGTGTGTGAATGCGTGAGTCATTGAGTGAGTGCGAGTGCGTGTGCGTGTGTGAATGTGTATGTGTGAAAGAGAAAGAGGGAGAGAAGGAGAGTGTGAAAGAGAGAGGGGGGGGGTAGGGAAAAGAAGGAGAGAGAGAGAGAGAGAGAGAGAGAGAGAGAGAGAGAGAGTGAGAGTGAGAGTGAGAGTGAGAGTGAGAGTGAGAGTGAGAGTGAGAGTGAGAGTGAGTGAGTGAGTGAGTGAGTGAGTGAGTGTGTGTGTGTGTGTGTGTGTGTGTGTGTGTGTGTGTGTGTTTGTTTGTTTACAGGAGAAAAGTTCCATGTGTGATATTATATACACGTGTTGGAATGGGTCTTCCTTTGTTTAATTTCCTCATAATTCGTATTATAGATTTTAACAAGAAAAAAAATAGACAATGTATACCTCAAACAACAGCTATATGCATCCCTATTTTCTCCTGAAAAAAAAAAAAAAAACTCATGCTAGGTGAAAAAAATACTTGTAATAACTTTTTTCTTGGAAGAAAAACAAACTAATTTTCTCTCTCTCTTTATTTTTATACAGGCAGACATTTCCTAAGTAACAGAAATCACACAAATTCTTCCATATGGCATTCATTCAACAAGAGGCCAACAAAGGAACATAATTATTAATTTCTCTCACTTCCTTTCTTTCTCTCTCTCTCTCTCTCTCCCCTATTTGCTGTAACCTCAGTTTTCTTTTGAATTTTCCTTTTGTTGTTCTTTAACAATTATGTACTTTACAAACATTATGCAGTTTTCTACACATGCTTTTCATCTCTCCTTAAATGTCTTCCATAATATGGTAATAAATACAGATTAACTCTTTATGTTACCTCAACTTCATGCTTATGAAACGGACTTTTTTCACATTAAAAAGTAGGCAATATTTAAAAGAACCTTGGCACAAACCTTAGATTGTTCTCACTCTATTTTTTGTCCTTTTAAGAAGTATAACCTGGGTTCAGAAGCTCTTTTAAGGATCTGCTTCAGGTATAAACTAAACTAAATAATACATAAAACAACGTATATTCTTTCAATACAGGTCAGAATACCTGGCTATCTGTTTAACAAGTTTTGTGCACTGCTTCACTAAATGCTTATTTGCACATACTTTTGTGACTGATTGAATGCCCTTTCTCTCTCACATATCTTGACATCTTTACAACAAAAACCAAACACTTCCACCTACTGGGACATTTAGAATATTTTTTTGTATATTTTCAGTATTTTTCACCATTAAAAATTAATCTAAATACTTAAAACAGTTTCAGTTAGGGGGCAAATCTCTATTCAGCAACTTGGACAAGTGTTTTGGTTGATTCTACATTAAGCATAACATTCAAGATTCTAATTCCCAATTTCTTATTTATTATCATTCCACATGGGGGGAGGGGCTTCCGAGCCGTAAGGGCTACTTCAAAACCTTTGGAGACAAATATCTAGTACTGTTTGATTACAACCTATATGAACTAGAAATTGGGGAAAGGGTGTGTGTTACAGGAGTGCATAATCATAATCAGATATTAGCACTTTTTTTTTTTTTTCATTGAAGCTTCATACTTTGCAATGGAATAGTTGTATACAGTATCTCATCAATGCTTTGGGTACTAAAGGTTACAAAGAAATTGAAATGTTCTGTATGAATTCTACAAAGAAATTTAAACGTCTGTACGAATTCTACAAAGTCCGAAACCTCATTCTGTACTATTCACTCGTTACACATCTTGAGAGAACAAGGCTTTAAACGTACATCATCTTAATCATAATGTCTTTTTTTTTAACATCACATCAGTACTTTTTTCTTACAGCTATCCAAAAATTTCATAATTTTTCCTTGTTCTTGAAATCCAGCCTAAGAACCATTGAACAATAACTCCTGCACACTACTTGGGGAACAGCAGCAGAAATGCAAGGAGTTAAACAATACACTTAAATATGAAAATGATCAGTGGAAGTGGAATGTGGAATATCATAATATTTGTATCTATACAATGCAAAAAAGAGTTGGAAACGATTTGACACGTATATATTTATTTTATATATATATTTTTTTTTACTTTTTTTGAAGATTTTTTTTTGTTCAATTAAATGAATGTTGTGGTCAAAATGTGAAATAAACTTCCTGGTCAGAGATGAATGACAATAAATAATGGAACATTTAGAAGCTATAAATATATATCTGAAAGGTTTTGACACAAGGAAGATGTTAATGATACACTCAGACAACTAAAATATACTCAGTTATATGAAGGAATATATCCGTTGTTCACAAGTTTTGTATCTAAAATGTACAATAATATTTGGCAAAGCATATTCTTAATGCATTCACATATACACATATTAACAATGAAAACTTTGTGATACTGCTTGGGCACACTATTTATACATGGTAAAATGATCATTTTTCTCTCCTTTTCAAAACATTAGAATTTCATCAATTAACTAAAGGGTTTTATTTACTTATTAAAGCCAACATTGTGTGTTCTCCTGAATGCTCTATGTGCACTATCTCTTCAGAAGTTCCTCAAACTCTGACACTGTGAACCCAAGGCCCATCCTCTCTCGCTCATCCCCCAAGCTAATCTCAGGTTGCGTGATGCTAACGTCCTGATTGGTGCCATCTCTCTGCGGTTGCTTTGCCACACACTCTGGGGCAGTGCTGCTGATGGGCTGGCTCATGTCAGAGGATGTAGTGCTTTGAAAGTCAGTGTCTGATTCCAGAGCCCCAGAGAAGGTGAGAAGGGGCATGGAGGGCTGAGCACTGGGCTGGGAGGTGCCTGAGGTGGAATACGTGATCATGGGCTGGGCCATGGGGTTAAAGCCTTGGGTGGTCAGGGTAATGTCACTCTGTGCATTCATGCTCTGTGAAGTCATCATCTGTGTGCCATCCCCATTAAGCTGGTGATTAGTGGCCATAATGGGTCCCTGGTACACTGGTTGTTCTAGGTTCGGGTCCTGGGTCTGCCCAATACTTGCTGTCACCTCCTGCAGTTTGAAAAGCATCTCACTCAGATCAGTAGTATCTCCTGAAGTATCAAGGAGTTTTGGTGCATCACAGGCATCTGTTCCATCACTCCCTGCACCCACTACCAGCCCTGTGCCCTCACTGAGCAGGCGGGGAAGGTCATCAGCTGTGATGTCCAGGTCACCCATGGGCATCTGCTGCATGGGAGTCTCTTGGGGCAAAGCAGATGTGGTGACAAGGGAGGCTTCCATGGTGGGCATCTGCATGCAAGAAGAAATAGCTGGCACTGAGCTGTTGCTCTGACTGGTAAAACTAGCAACTTCAATGGGCAAGCTTGCTGTGGTACTGGTCATTGCTGATGTGTGCACTGTGACACAGGGAGCTGTCTGGTTTTCTGTGAGTGGTGTTCTGTTCACAGAACCACTTACACTATTTAGTGGAAGGTTGAAGTTCGAAGCTGTGAGAGCAGTAGACAGCGTTGTGGATCCAGCAGATGTGTTTATGGTTGATGAAGCTGAGGGCATAGATGTTTGGAGAACAGCAGAAGTTGAGGTGAGACTAGACATGGGTGAGATCTGGGGAGTTATGGTATACGGGGACAAGGGAAGATGTTGTTCTGAACTGTCCAAAGGTTTATCCATACTTCCATCATTATGGTTCTCCTCAGAATTCCTGATGCAAGCCTCTATCTGTTGCCTGTCATCCTCACAGCTGCTCTCCATGGTAGATGCGGCCACATTCTTGCCACCTTCTTCACACTCAGTGACATCCATTCGCATCCTCTTGATGGGAGAGAGAGCAGTCATGTCATCCCTCTCCATCTTGTGCTTCGTTCCCTGTTGTGTCTGCTCTGTCATATTTCCCTTCTCCCCCAAATCTGGACTGGGGTCTACCTCTGAGGCTTCTTTGGAGGAGGAATTTTGTTCACGAAGTTTGTAGAACCCACTGGCCACACCCAGAGCATTGGCAAGGATTTCAGTTATCTGTAATTGGAACCAATATTAAAACACCCAATTTCTTTACAAAAAAGAAAGCAAAGTAATAACTTGTTATAAATCTTAACTAAAAAAAATTGTAATATACACTAATTAATTTTTTATTTCATTCTGTGGACTCATACAAAATAATGTTTAATATTCCTAAAGACAGACCTACAAGTATAGCATGCTACTAGGGTCAACTACTTTTAATGTTACAAACCTTCATCAAATAGCAAAAATCCAGTACCTGGTCAGATTCTTACCTTTAAATTGTCCATATCTGCATCAACATTAGCACTTGTTTCTTGAGCTCCTGCACCCTCAAAACTCATGCTGTCTATCACCCCCTCTCCTTGTACAGTCTGCAGACCATTTTCTGTCTCCTGACTCATCTTTCTGCCCACTTCCTTATCTGCTTTGGAGTCAGAGAATTTCAGTACCTCTGGGGCAGAGGTCAGGGCGAGGGGACTTGCCAACAGGTGCCCCTCGATCACAGGGTCAGAGAAGTGGCGCAGCTCCCTATTGAATTCATCCTTACACTCTTGAAGGAGCTGTTCCAGATACTGCACTCGTCCCTGCCACGATTGGAGCTCTCCCTCTTCCTCCAACCTCTTGGCCTGGAAGCACAGCAGCTGCCATGGACTCAGGGTCTCCAGCAGCCTCCTGCCCACAGCTTGAAGGATCTCCTCTCCACTGTAGCCTCCCAAAATCTGTAAGAGAGATCATTACAGACATGATAATCTTGTATAAATGATAGACACAATCATAATTGTTTGTAGTAACAATAATTATGAAAGCAAAAATGTATTAGTCCTAAATTTAAAAAAAACATTGTCTCTTTCACAAGTACCATGGCAAAGACAGCAATCAGTCACATTCACCTTTTCCAACATGGAGATTGCTGAAGGTGGTGGAGCAGGAGGTGGCTTGGTGGATGAAGAAGGAGGTTTTCCAAGAGCACCAAACCTTCCTCCTCTACCTCTGCCACGACGTCCTCTGCGGCCCCTGCCCCTGCCTCGCACTGGCTTCACAGGAATGACTTCGGGTGTTGGCAAGAATTCTGGCACCTCCGAACTGGGCTCATTCTTGATATGGTGGCTAGTGTCTGCTTCAAGGGGCCTGGTAGTGAGGGTTTCCATGGGGAGGCTGGGCTCACCACTGGTCTCTGAGGCCTGTGTACCAGGTGTGGGGCTTAGCACCGATTTATTAACTTCCCCCCCCTCCTCAGCACCGGGTTTGGCAGTGTCTGAGAGGGCCTTGATGGTAGAGTAGGACTGCTGAATCTCACTGGTGGCAAGAGGGCGCTCACGGCGGTGATCGGGAAACTTGCGGTAGTGGGCCTCTATCCGCCCCATGTACAGCTTCCCACAGGTAAGGCACGTGTAACGAAGACGCGTCAGCGGAGGCACCTCTCGCTTCTTCCGGGGTGGCAGTTCAAATATCACTGAAAAGGCTTTAGAGTCAGCATATGTTGGCCAAATGCTTCAGTTTTCAAAATACTCTTTTGTTTTCAGATCTTCACTGATACACAAAAAAAAGCACACATCACATACAAAAAAACATAGTTGAAGCATACATCCCCCCCGCTCACAAACACACAAAAATTGAAGCCCACATACCTGGCTCTATGGGCTTCTCCTCACTCTCCACCTGGTTCTGGACATTGTAGTCTGAGTAGCCAATGCTAGGCGCATCTTTGTCTTTGTCATCGTCATTGAAGTTGATAGGGTGGAGGTGCTTGAAGTCCTTCATCATGTGCCTTGGAGGCCGTGAGATGCGACCTGATCTTGTGCGTGAAATGTGGTTCTTCCGACCTTCCCTCTCCTCCTGCAGATGAGCATGGCATTAGCTTCCATTATAAAATCTAAAGACTAGAATATATCTGGTGGTAATATGATAAATATAAACAATTACTGACTCCCTATGGGAAATGTTATAACTGACTTTCATATAACATCAGTGCAAACTCACTAAGATTTCTACGTCCACATCATCCCCCTCATCCACCAATTTGGCCTTCCGCCAATCTTTGGGCTTCCGGCCACGGCGTTTCTCAGAGTGGCTGTCATCTAGGCTGTCTTCCCAGATGATATCATCATTGTCATCATCGTCATCATTTAGGTGGACAATGTCCTCTGGGTAAACAACCTGGAAATGGGACAGTGTGTTCATGCTATGGCCAGTCTGTCTCTGTCTGTTTCTCGTTTTAATTTTCTCTCCTCTTTCTTCCTGTGTAAACTAAGAGCCTAATTTATAGTTAACAATACATGAAAAATCCGTTTCATTTTTTATTTCATGACGGACAACAAAGTCATGACTATAAATCATAGTTTTTTGTATTCTATTAGCCTCTATGAAAAACAATTCTAATATCAAAAGGGAAAATAAGATTTTAAAAAATGATGCCTTGACAGAGAACCTTTCTGCAGGCACATACCATTAACAATATTTCTTTAAAAAAAGCTCACGTCAAGGTATACCTTACCTTATAAACAATCTTCATGTTGGTCTTTGGGTCATATATCTCATCATGGTGCGTTGTAGGAGGAGCAGTGATGCGCCTCTGCTGCAGAAGGGATGTTATCTGCTGGAGTTGCCTCTCTTGCACCGGCTGGAGTGCTTGGAAAGTGTTGCCCTGGGGACAGCAAGGTTATTAGAGACTAGGCCTATACAATGTGGAACTGAGAAAACACGTCCCTTACTGGCACTGCATGAACACAGAAAAGCTAGATTATTTAGTATAGAACACTATTAGAAAACCAATTTGAATATGAAATAAATAATTGATGTTCAAAATATAAAAGGTGAGAGTGAGAGAGTAAAGGAGACAAAAAGAACAAGAGAGAGAAAGAAAGAAAGAAAGAAAGAAAGAAAGAGAGATGAGAGAATGAGTGAGCAGAGAGGAGAGAGGGAAAGAAAGAGAGAGAGAGAGAGAGAGAGAGAGAGAGAGAGAGAGAGAGAGAGAGAGAGAGAGAGAGAGAGAGAGAGAGAGAGAGAGAGAGAGAGGGGGGGGGGGATAATAAAATACCTGCTGCACAAGTTGGATTGGGTTTTCACTGGACCCAAGAGGTTTTGTATTGTCACCACCAGGAAGATGGACAGTGAAGGGGGTATCGTCTCCCCCTGAAGAGCAGTACACGATGGATGTTAAGCTTGGAGAGTCTGGAGTCGACTGACTTGCACCCACAACGCTTTCAGGAGATTCTGCTAAGGTAAGCACTGGTGCTTAGCAAGTGTAATACACTTCAAAAGATTTCTTATGCAATTAATACTCATTTGTCCCTCAGGCTGAAATGACGCAATATTGCAAACTTTACTAACTTACCGGCACATCTGATAGCAGGCTGTGAAGTTGAAGCTGAGGTAGTGTTTGTTGCTACAGAGCCATTGATGGGGCCTGTGCTCACCTTGATGGTAAGGGCCCGACCATTGCTTGGTTCTGGCTCCCTGGTCAGAGTTGACAAGCGGCCCGTGCGTATTGTGGGAGTTGTGTGTGTAGGTTGCAGGGACAACCGGATTGGTATATTTTCCGACTTAAGTGGCATGGCTTTTGCTTCCATGACCTGTGGGGACGTTTGGTTTGAGATAAGTCTCATGTTGGAGCCCCGTGACATTCCCGATGTTGAGGATGAGATGAGGTTTGATGAGGAAGATGATATAAGGCCAGGTATTGAGATTTTTGCTGTGGCATTGGGTAATCCAGGGACAGTGATGTGATATGTGCTAGGCTGCGTGATGGTGTGTGTATGAGGGACACTGACTTCCCTCACTTCCGGCTCCTTCTCTACAACATTTGCTTTCTGAGAAGGATGTTTAGTGTTGAGAAAGGATGTCAGATTTCTGAACTTTGTTCTTTTGGCAATGTCTCTCAGATACATGCTGCCAGGGACTCTTGGCAGACTTCGGAATCGGGGCGTCACCGTCTTCCAGTCAATGTTTTTGTGCTTGTTGGAGGACCGCTTGACTGGCTGAGCCGTGCTTGTTGGTATTGTGATCTTGTGCACATTCTGGCTGGGACAAGGGAACATCTGCGGGGCTTCTGGTGGAGGAGAATTCTCTGCCACATGTGAAGGCTCCACCGGCTGGTTATCAAAGGACACAGGATTCATTTCTGACTTCTGTTGGGGCTCTGGGTCTGAGCCATGAATTCTCAGCATGGAAATGCTACCATCTGCACCATACTCTGGGATGAGAAGGAAAGGCTCTAGGGACACATCAGCATCACTGCTTGAAGCCTCAGAGGACACATTTCCTCCAACCGAGTCCAATGGCAACACTCCAGGAGAAACTCTGCCAGAATATTCATTCTCTCCTTCCATTTTGACCATCTGATTCATATCATGAGTCTGGACACTTGTGTGTGGAGGACCAGCATCCTCCACCTTAACAGGGGACTGATGCACCACTTGCTGGGTTGCCCCATTGCCACCCAGCAGATTGAGACGGCAGGCCTCCTCTTGTGACAGTTCCACTGTCTGGGTGTTGCCATCTTCTCCCTGGATGATGGCTACAAAAGTGTTCATGTTCCTTTGCTGCTCACCATCAGGATTTGTACCAGCTACAGTTTGTGCCACAGTGTCAACATTTGATGACATAAGAGGGAGCCTCACGATGTTCTGCAGGCCAAGGGTGTTGCCGAGTCCATTCCCAATCACAGAATTACTCTCTACCTGCGTCTGAGGCAAAAGTTCACCACCAGTCCCTAATGCAAAGACCTCATTTCTGCAGCTTCCTTCTCCCTCTCCTGTAAAACTACCATCTTTCCTGAGAACTGTCTGTGCAGGCTGATCATGGAGCTGCAAGAACTCTGCTGCCTCATTTTCGGAGGATTCCTCATTGTTGGGGCCGCACTCACTCTTGATGGAGCTCAGCAGTTCATAGCTATTACCCTGACTGGGGATAGAATGCCCCACCACTGTATTCACAGTCCTCACATTTTGGCCAGCCAGCATGAACCCTGGCACCTCCTTGCCGTCCACCTGCACCTGCACTGCAGTAGGAGCTACGTTACTGGCCAACCCCTCCTCCAATCTGTTCTCCACTGGCATGGTGGCATCCTCTCCTTCCACCTGCGGTTCATAGAGCTCCTCCTTGATATCTTTAATATACTGTGACACTGCCTGGCTCTGAGCCCCTGATGACAGAGGGCTGTTGCTCTGGACAAGGGACTCTGTGCCATCACTTGTGAAAATCACCGGCTGCCCGTTTAGAAACAGGAGCGTTTCCGTCATCTTACAGAGTCAGCTCCTCAGTGCTGATTCTAGTCATGCTGGACTGAAAAACAAGAGGCAAAATTAGTATCTATATATGAGAG
>NC_051424.1:7178278-7180778 GCF_015228065.2 Penaeus monodon | reverse complement strand
TTAGTTCATGTCACCAAGGCAGTTATCTTCATTATCATCATCATTATCATCATCATAATCACAATCATAGTCATCATTGTCATTTTTACCAACATCAATCTTTTTCTTACCGGTATCAGTATCACTGGTGTTGTTATAACGATTACCGGCAGTTATATGACACCGTTATTGTCATTTTTATTTCATTTTTTTTACCAGTCCAGATTGAGAAAGTTTACGTTTCAAAAGTTCGGAATAAACACATGCATGAGTTCACGTATATATGTGTTTATAAATAGTATATTTATCTGCCCATTCATATCTATTCATCTATACCTATCTATCCATCCATATCTATCTATATTTATCTCTCTACTCTCTCTCTCTCTCTCTCTCTCTCTCTCTCTCTCTCTCTCTCTCTCTCATTTCTTATCTACTCATCTTAATTCTTCTTCTCTCTTATCCCATCCTGCGTACACACACACGCACGCACACGCACACACACACACGGAACACGCACGCACGCACGCCACGCACACACACACACACACACACACACACACACACACACACACACACAACAACAACACCACACACAACACACACACACACACACACACACACACACACACACAACCACACACACACACATATATATATAATAATAATATACATATAACTATATCATAAAAACACATAAATACAATAATTATATTATATATTATATATATTATATATTATATATATATATATATTATATATGTATATATTATATATATATATGTATATATATATTATATGATATATATATTATATATATTATATATATATTATATATATATATATGTTTTTGTGTGTGTGTGTGTTGTGTGTGTGTGTGTGTGTGTGTTGTGTGTTGTGTGCTTGTGTGTGTGTGTGTGTGTGTGTGTGCATACACACACACACCCATACGACCGAATCCCGTCTGCGCGGAGCGAGCCAAACGGCCGGGCCCGCGGTTCCCCACGTGGCTCCCTCCCTCGTGGTTCTCTCACGCGGTCCCCTGGAAACCGAAAGCACCTCTCTAACCTTCAGTGCCTTGTGGCATGAAGAAAGGGATTTGGGCTAATCATATTGTGTGTGGTTATAGTATATATTTGATTATGTTGTTGTGTGTGTGATGAGTGTGTAAGTTATGTGTTGATGTGTGGTGTGTGTGTGTGTGGTGTGGTTGTTGTGTGCGTGTGTGTGTGTGTGTGTGGTGTGTGTGGTAGTGTGTTGTGAACATATGCGATCGTTGGTGTGTGGTGCAAGTGTGTGTGTGTCACACGCCCACACCATGACCGAATCCCGTCTGCGCGGAGCGAGCCAAACGGCGGGCCCGCGGTTCCCCACGTGGCTCCCTCCCTCGTGGTTCTCTCACGCGGTCCGCCCTGGGAGACCGAAAGCCACCCCCCCTCTCCCCCTGCCCCCCGCTGCCTAACCCCTTCGCGAGGTGCCTTGGTGGCCAGGGAAAAGAAACAGGGAATTTAAAGAAGGATCTAATTCAATGGGGGATGTTTTTGTTGTTGTTGTTGTTATAGTAATTATGAGAGGTGCTCTAGAGAATTTTGAAGGAACTGTGGATGTTGGAGGGTACAAAATATCAAATCTGAGGTACGCCGATGATATAGTTTTGATTGCCAGCAATATCACTGAACTACAACAACTACTAGATAAAGTTAGAGAAGCAAGCGAAAAGGCTGGCTTGTTTCTTAATGCCAAGAAAACTAAGATCATGAAGATTCAAAGATAGCCGGCAATGAACAATGATGAACATGTTACAATCAATGGAATGATTGTGGAAAATGTGAAAGAGTTCACTTATCTTGGAGCTGTTTTAACTAATACATATGATGATTCACCGGAGATAAAAAGAAGAATTACCATTGCCAAAAGCGCCACAATTGCTCTCAATAACATCTGGAAAGACCGAAGCATTACCTTACGGACAAAGCTGAGGTTATTGAACTCATTAGTTTTCCCAATTGCATCATATGGTTCTGAGTGTTGGGTGTTGAAATAGATAGACAAGAAAAAGATCAATAGTTTTGAAATGTGGTGTTACAGACGAGTACTGCGTATTAGCTGGACAGAGAAGAAGACGAATGATGAAGTGCTGAGAAAGATAAATTGTAAAGACCGACTGTTGGACATCTTGAACAAGAGGAAATTAAAGTTTATTGGTCATGTAATGAGAAGTATTGAGAAAAACTTGCTGACAGGGATGGTGATAGGAAACAGAGGAAGAGGCAAACCGAAGACAAGACTGAGCGACAATATCAAAGATATTTGCGGGCTGTCGATGGTATAAGTGGAAAGAAAACCGTAAGATCGAGTTTAGTGGCGAAGGATGGTGGAGAGGTCCACGGCTGCTCAAACATGAGCATACCGTTATTGATGTTGTTATAGTAAATTCCAGGTGTTTGGGAAGCGGGATGAAAGTTACAGTACGGTATCAGTTTGTGTTTGTTTGTGTGTGTGTGTGTGTGTGTGTGTGTGT
>NC_051424.1:7170778-7173278 GCF_015228065.2 Penaeus monodon | reverse complement strand
GCCGACACGTTACCACTGTACTAGCCCGGGTGAGAGAGAGAAGAGAGAGGTAGAAGAGAGAGAGAGAGAGAGAGAGAGGAGAGAGAGAGAGAGAGAGAGAGGAGAGAGAGAGAGAGAGAGAGAGAGAGAGAGAGAGAGAGAGAGAGAGAGAGGAGAAGGAGAGGAGAGGAGAAGAGAGGAGAGGAGAGGAGAGAAGAGAAGAGAAGAGAAGAGAAGAGAAGAGAAGAGAAGAGAAGAGAAGAGAAGAGAAGAGAAGAGAAGAGAAGAGAAGAGAAGAGAAGGGAAGAGAGAGAGAAAAGAAAGAAAGATGAAGGCGCTTCTTGGTGTCTCAGATTATAAATGACCACCAACAAATTAATTAAGAGGATAATGATTCCTTACTAGTGAGACTTGGAGACTTCTAAACCCATGCAGCCCTCAGATATAAGCAAGAATAACACATCATAAAGAATAAAATCAGTTTATTAACAGGAACTGTACAATCCATTTATGCAAAAGTGGAATGAAATGGGGAAGTCAAGGAAGCAAATGCAATTCACATCCAATTGCTCCCTCCATTAACCAAATGAAACTTAATTGTCAACAACCTTTTTTAACAACTTCTTTCAGAAAAAAAAAAAAAAAAAAAAAAAAAAAAAAAAAAAAAAAAACTAGTTTAACAAAGTAAAACTTAAAAAATTAGTTAACATTCACATTGCTGACATTAAAAAAAAGAGGGTAAACTCTTAGCACCAAATGATGTAAAAGATGTTTAGTCCAAATATATATATATATATTTACCTCAACACACCCATGAGCAAACCTTGGACCCGAATTCTACAAAAATATTATGTGCTTTACTTAACAATTGTTAGGAAATCACAATGAGAATGGAATGAGCCAAAGGGGATTTTGCTGGCATTGCAATCTTCATAAATCAGCATTGACACTTTGCACAACATAATTCATTTAGTTACCCAAACTGATGCTGTGTGGAAGGCACTGCAGGGGACGCACAACAGCAGGAATCAAGTAACAGATCCCTGACTTTTAGGGCGCAAGTAAATACAAGGACCATTATTATGCTCTGACACTTGGCTTTTAACTCGTGTGTGTTAAATTCCCTTCTTCTAAAAATATGTCAGGTTTGCTTAATTTACCTACTAGCAATATTAATTTGACTCCTAATATGTTTGAACTTTGGAAGTATAATGCACATATATACATGTGCACCATTTTTGTGCATAAAATGGATAAGTTGCCAAATACATGCAAAAGTTTATGCACACACTTTCATTCACCATCAAAATGCTATCTCCCTCATTCTCTCTCTCGTTCCTCCTTGCTCACTTCCTCGCACACCCCTTATTTTCTTACCGACTCACTCTCTCCCTTTCAAGAACTCCCACACCTAGTATCTGCATATTCATATGCATATATAAGGCATAACAAATTTCACACACAAGATAGCATCAGCTGTTTCCTAACAACTTTCTTAACAAACTTGGACTACAACACTGGTGTCTGTAATGGATGCCACGGATGATTTTTTTATGCATTTAGAAAGAATTACAATTTAATTGATGGAAGCAACAGCCTTCTTTGCCGCCTCATCCAAGTCATTTGTAGATTCAATGTTGCATCCTGATTCTGCAAGTATGCGTTTTGCCTCGTCTACATTTGTTCCTGAAAAATAGATTTGTATTTGCTTAAATCTCTACCATTATAACAAATGAGGACAAGCATCATGGCAGATAGTATTATAACCTGAATAATAATGAATCAAATGCAAATATCACAGAGGAAAATATGAATATAGCATGTGATATCCAACTTTAAAATTACAATAACACCAGTAATGAAATGGTGTCTAATATCCCTAAAACTGCAAGTACTATCTACTAACCCTAAAGGTTAACCCACAACCACCAGCGGTGGCTCCACAAGTACTAAGTTACCAATGATTCAATTACTAGTACTACCCGACTCACCTATTTACCATTTTCCTCGATTTTTTATTATTATTATCATTATTTTTTTTTGTATCTTATAATAAAAAGATTTTCACCAGATTTCTGTAGGAAACACTATTTCAAACATGTCAGAAGATATATCATTTATGCAACACAAGAAGTTAATATCCTTTAAAGCTGGACTGGCTCTGGCTAATAAGTTGCAGAGCCTAAATAAAACTGGCTCTGTCACATACCTTCCAGCCTCACAATGAGGGGTATATCAATCTGGGTGTTGCGCAGCACATTGACGAGCCCATTGGCAATGGTGGCTGTGTTGACAATGCCCCCAAAAATGTTGATGAAGAGGGCCTTTACTGTTGAATCTGAAGAGAAAATGGGTATCTAAAGCATATCAAATTCTATAATCAAATATTGCTAATTAGAATTCAAAGTTCCTGATGGTGAATGTGTATTATACATTTATATCAAAATGATTAATTGAAAGAAGGTGATGCGAAAGAGTAAGCAGGGGTGGGGTGATGAGAGAATGTGTTGTAATTATATAA
>NC_051424.1:7166923-7170678 GCF_015228065.2 Penaeus monodon | reverse complement strand
GTCCAGAATTTTAGGAACATTACTGTTTAAGGCTTGGTAGGGAGTCAACCATCTGGCATAATTTCAGAGTCATAAAAAAAATAACTGATACTCAGAATCATAAAATATGATCAAATAAAAAGATTACTAATTATTTATTGTCTTCATAGCATGCTGTCAAAATCAATAATGAAAGTTGCGAGGCAGATGATTTTTTTTTTTATTTGTAATATAAAGATACTTGAACACATTTATATTTTATATTTAACTTCATTCTCATGCTGAAAGCTCCATGGGCAAAGACAGGACATGCTCAATTGACAATGCAAATCCTATAGTATATGCCTGCTAGAATCTGTCAGTATTACTGTTCTTTTATACACTGGAGATCCTATGGCAGAGGTAATAATTTTTATCTTTTTGCTTTATATACTCTGGAGGGAGGGAGAGTGTCTTGGAAAAAAATAGAGTACTTTTTGTTCAATTGTTCAAATTATTTTTTAAAAATGAATGATCCCTAACTGCAAGTTCTACTAACAATCTGAACCATCAATCCTACAATGCAACAGAGAAGTAAGTTCCTGAGGAACTTATCTGGCATTAATTCCTTTAAAGCTTGACATGGACACTAATCAAATATTTGAAAAGCTCTGATGTCAGAGGAGCTCAGGTACCACTTAACATTTCAGTATCACCAATCAAAGAATTGTTGTATAAAGCTCTTAGTCAGAACTAGTTTGAAGACTACGAGCATGGAGGCTGGGAAGCTGCTACAGTAATAGTCCCAGATATTGTCAAACTTCTCAGGCTAATGCTGTATTTAACCCTACAATACCAGTGCCTGAAATTTCTGTCACCTAATCCAGTGACTTCTGGCAACCATCTAGCCTTTTGGCCAGGGAGCTCCCAGTGTATATTGGAACTTCCTGTCATGATGAGTTATTTTTTCATGATGGGTATAGGTGTGCCTGCCTATAAGAGGTTAAGAATTCAACACCTACAAGCCTCACCACAAATGGCTTACCTAGACATCCAATGTTTCCATCCATACCAATGTATGTCAGGTTATGTCTGGCAGCCTCAACCTCTCTTGGATCACTCTCACTTGTGTCTTCCTCAGCAAATATGGTCTTCTGTCTGTAACATTAAGGATCTTATAATTAAATGATGCAATATCATCTTGCTATAAAAAATGACTAACACTATTTAAGCTTGAAATAGAAAATTCACTAAAATACTGAATGCCAGTAACCAAAAAGTAATAACATTTACCTATAAAAAGTTAGTAATCAGAAAAACACCTTCATAAAGAGAATGAAAGTGAGTCTTAGAAGCTAGCTCCCTTCTGCCCTGCCCCTGACATCTCACCTGAACTCTGCATTATCATCAAACTGAATTTTGGCATCAACTGCAACAACTTGTCCCTGGGGAGTTTCTATTAGTGGGTTGATCTCAATCTGAGTTGCATCGACACTCAGGAACATCTCCCAAATCGCCTGCACTTCCTTAGCACACTGTGGGGAATAATAGCCAATTGAAGGGAGGCCATAGCATATGTCAGGCCAACTATATTCCATACATAATCTAAGATAACTGGATTTATCTACTACAATAAAAACTTACTTATTCCTATCTAGCCATCTGTGTGTATTATATGAAAGAAAGAGAAAGAGAAAAAGAAAAAGAGCGAGAAGGAGAGAGGATGGGAGGGGAGGGGGGAGGTAGGAAGGGAGGAGGTAGGAAGGGAGGGAGGAGGGAGAGGAGGGAGGGAGGGAGGGAGGAGGAGGAGGGAGGAAGGGAGGGAGGAGGAGGAGGGAGGAAGAGGGAGGAGGGAGGAGAGGGAGGAGGAGGGAGGAGGAGAGAGAGAGAGAGAGGAGAGAGGGAGGAGGGGAGGAGGGAGGAGGGGGGAGGGAGGGAGGGAGGGGGAGGAGAGGGAAAGGAGGGATGGGAGGGAGGGAGGAGGAGAGAGAGAGGAGAGAAGAGAGAGATGAGAAAGAGATAAGACGTAGAGGATGGACGAGAGAGCAGGGTTACACACTACCATGCACAAAAATCTGATCTCTGACCCCACACAAATATCACAACAGGAACCTCACTTTTTCTTTGAGATCTCCTTCAAATTTGAGAAATTCCGCCACTTTCAGGGCCTTGTCATGTGTCAGACCCTCAAAGATATCGAATGGGGAGGGTGAGCAAGCGCTCGGGGGTTTTCTCAGCAACCTCCTCAATGTCCATTCCTCCATCAGGGCTTGCAATCAAAACAGGTCCATTGTGATCCCTGTTAACAAAAAGTATTATACTCAGAATCATTCATGTAATCAAATTTATGATATGAATTATCTATATATCCATCCCCATCTGTACAGATAAATAAATAAGAGAGGGAAGTGTGCACCCAGTCATGGTTGCATGTAAAAAAACAAACCTCTAAGTTGAGCAAACATAATAGTCACTCCCACTCAGGAAAACACACCTGTCCATCAGAATGCAAAAGTAGGTTTCCCTCAGGATGTCCACGGACTCGGCTACCATCACCTTGTTCACCAGGATGCCTTCCTTTGGCGTCTGCTTTGTGATGAGCTTGTGGCCGACCATCTTCTCCACTAAGGACTCCACCTCCGTTATACTGTAATTATGTTCACCTTTAGCCACTTCAGAACTAACAGGTTCCATCTTCTGGTTTTATCACTATCTTCACTTATGACCATTTGTGAACGAATGCTTCCCAAACTTAACCAGTTGGGATATTTGTACTTAAACTAAATAATCAAAATAGGCTCCCTCTATTGCACTACATTTTCCACAATCTAGATTACACGTTTTCAAAACTCAGTCACACTTGTTGATTCAACCATCAAAAGAAAACACAAAAATACAAAATAATGATTTCTTATCAAGTTTAACCAAGTGACATAAATCACACTTCATAGTTCAAGGATAAATGTGCTTTCATCCGATTAAGCTGCAATGAAACCTTACTTTTTGGTGAGGTGAACCCCCCCTTTGAAGCCATTGTCAAAGTGGCCCTTTCCTCTACCGCCGGCTAGGATCTGCGCCTTCACTACATACTCGGCAGCATCTGTCAGGAGGAAAAGGTGAAGATCAGGTTTTACATATCATCTGGAGATTCAAATTACTATGCAAGAATAACCACCTACTGTGACCCAACTTCTCATGATGTTATAACTTCCTTCTGATGAAGTTGTATCTTCCTTAAGCCTGTTTGGAGTTTGTTGTAGTGCTGTCAATATATACTACCTGCAATTCTATTTTCCTTACTATATTTTATTACATTGTATTATCTTTTATCTGCCAAAAGATATCTTAGCCATCTTGCTATATTTAATATCATATATTTGGCATCTTCCCATTCTATATAAAAAAAAACAAACAAAAAAACAGGCTACTGCTGACCAATACAAACTTAGTATATCTCAGAGAGTGGACTGCATGGAAAAGAAAATCTAGTGTCAAAGAAAAGGGGGAAAAGAAAAAGGAAAAGGAAAAGGAAAAGGGAAAGGGAAAGGAAAGGAAAAAGAAGAAGAAGAAGAAAAGGGGGGGTGCTGCTGACAAACTAAGTAAAACTCGGAAAGAGGACTGCACGGATAGGAAAAACTATAAGTAAGTGTCAAAGAAAAGGGAAAAAAAAAAAAGAAAAAAAAAAAAATGGACATAACTAAGCCTGTTCACCAGAGAAACCTCCACTGTGACTCAAGGAATCATCATGGCCATTGTCAGAGTGGGCCAATGCAATTTAAACTTAATCTCAGGTAAAT
>NC_051424.1:7151923-7161923 GCF_015228065.2 Penaeus monodon | reverse complement strand
ACTGGCGATTTGGTGGTCTGGAAGCAACTGTCCGACTGGCTTGGACTGGCGTCTTGGCAGTCTAGAAACACCTGTGACTGGTTTGGACTGTTGACTTGATAAGGAAGCAACTGTCAGGCTAGTCCATACTGGCAACTTAGTGGTCTGGGAACAACTGTCGAACTGATCTGGATCGATGACTTGGCGGTGTGGAAGCAGCTGCCTAACTGGTCTAGATTGGGGACTTGACGGTCTCCAAGCAGTTGTATGATTGGTCTGGACTGGCAACATGACAGCTTGAAAAACGAAACTTGATTTTCTGAAAACAGCTGTCTGTCTGGTCTGTTACTGGCGAATTGACGGTCTGGAAGCAGCAGGCGACTTAATGGTCAGAAAGCAGCTGTTCGACTGTTCTGGATAATCGACTTCATTGGTTTGGACAAGCGACTGAACCTTTTCAGAGTCACGGGCCCCATTAAGGACCTAATGAAGCTATGGGCCCGTCCCCAGAAATATTCACATAAACGCAATGTGTACTATGTACTTTAATTAATGAGATTTAATTGTCTCGTACATACATGAAATATGCAAACTATTATTAAACTCTCAAGTAAACAATAAAAAGCACTCTTTTTTACACAAAAACTTTGGGGAATATATAAGTTAATTTTTATCCTGATTCTCACGGACCCCTTGAAATTCATCCATGGTTCTAGTAGCACCTCTCAAACTGGACTTCACTGGCGACTTGGCCGTCTAGAAGCAACTTCCTTATTGGCAGGGTCTTATTTCCCATAGTTTGCGAATTTCCTAGAGAGACAAATCTTTCACATGTGTGTTTGTGTGTTCACAGGAATATGTTTTAGTCATGTCGTTAATCTGGGACAGAGGATAAAAAATACTATCTTATTTTTTTTTACACAATCTTATTGACAAGCAGAACATTGTATTAAAAACTGGCAAAGCTGAAGTAACTTCATTACTTTCAATAGTTAGTTAAAATCACATAGGTTGAAAATGCGCAAAAAAACGAGCGTAATATAATACCCTTTTTTCCGAAGGCATAAACATTTCCATTTTGAAATATGAAATCCTGTCTCTCGTCATCTCGCTCTCTCATCCCTCTCTCTTTTTCTCTGCCTCAAACACCAAAAAACCATCATCCACCCTCACTACACCACCCACATCATCCCCCACATCACACACCCACACACACACACATTTCTCAATTTTCTCGTAAATCCACTTCATCTCTCCCAAAATATATTTCCCTACAAAACACCAACACACCACACAGAAACCACAGAAACCCTCGCAAGGACCACACAAGACCACCACCCCTGTTTTCTGAGATTAAAAAAATAAATCTCCTTGGCTGCAATTAGAATGCTTCCAGTCACGTTTGAGAACCTCCCCTTAAAACCCACCAGAATAAGGACATCCAGCAACCGGGCCTGCCCAGACAGGGAAAACGTCCCCTCCAAGGATTGGTTCCCCCGATTAGAAGGCAACCTGTCCCGGGACTGTGTTGCTGGAGGGAGTAAGGACAATTCAGCCTGAGTCCAACGCTACACGATGGCCGTCCAGTAGTTCGAAAGACCGCCCTTGAACCCGATGTTCCGCATATGATTATGACTTATCCCACAAGGCAGTGTTCTCAAAGAGGAGCGAGACGCCATGTGCAAATGATCCGGTGTCGATTTTTGGAGGCGAGGAATGTCAACAAACACCTCGCCGCCATATCTGGGCTTATAAAAGGGGAAAAAAATACGCACATATACTTTGCCTCCCCCCAAAAGCTGTGTAGATATATATATGTGTCTACGCATCCCAGTAGATACGGATGCATTCGCGTGGTGAATCTTTGGCTGGTGAGCAGGACGAGAAAACGTGGTCGGACTGAGGGTAATTTTCGTGCATTTTTCTTTGTACTGTCATTCGCCCAAGTCTGTGGCGAATGAGGAATAAGGAAGGAGGGGAAAAAATCAGCAATTTACACGGGCAAGTGACAGCGTGCAGATATGTGATACATGAAGGTGAATGCCACATTATTTTCTTTTTTTTCACTTTTTTTTCGTAACATTCCCTGCTAGTCTCATGGTTGTTATTTTCATCCATGGCATTCGAATAATTTAAAGAAAGTGTGGCATGAGAAAGTGTTAAAAAAATATCGTTTGGCAAGAACACGTTTTCCAGAACCTGAGACGAGAACCGTTGATAATTTTTGAATATATAATGTATACTATTGTATATATCAATCAGTACCTAACTTTTCTCGATAGTTTTTTTTTTGTGTGTTACCGACATGAATGCAGTTATTAATCACATAACTAAAATGCAACACTCGTGGCATCTTTATTTTTCTATTTGTTACTGCACTTCTAACCCCTAATCGCTTATGGCATTATGAAAAGTAAGAGATATTGTGATAACGATTGCTATTCCTCGGTCACTGACTTTTTCATCATCACATCCTTTATATTTCTCATTATCATTATACAAATTTATTTAATGCGCAGATGGTATGTAATGGCCATTGCAACACTTGCTTTGCAATATTTAATTGTCTGAATGCTCTGTTTTTCTTTTCTTTTTTATATTTTTCGTGATTTTATTGCGGAACTTACTGCTGTAGTATATGTATATATATTTTTTTCGTCTTCTCTTCCTCTTCCGCTTCTCTTCTCTTATTCCCTCCTTCGTTAAAATTCGACAAGGGCGTGGAAATCCAATCTTCTTCTCTCCTACTTCCCCTCTTCTCTCTTCCACTAATCTCTCGTTTTCTTTCTATTTTTTCATCCTCTCCTCTCTTCTCTTCTCTCCTCTCGTCTCCTCTCCTCTCCTCTCCTCTCCTCTCCTCTCCTCTCCTCTCCTCTCCTCTCCTCTTCTCTTTTCTCTTCTATTTTCTCTTCATCCTTCCTCCCCTTTTCCCTCCTGTCATGTCTTCCTCCTCCACGTCATAACAGAGCGACCTTGTAAACTGCATTAAGCTAACTCTTAGTAATTATACAAATAATTTAGGAAGGAAAGGTGCAACACACAACACACAGACAGACACACACACACACACACACACACACACACACACACACACACACACACACACACACACACACACACACACACACACACACACACACACACACACACACACACAACACACACACACACACACACACACACACACACACACACACACAACACACACACACACACACACACACACACACACATACACACACACACACACACACACAAATACGCAAAATATTTAAAATTTACATGAACACGTAAATTTGGAAACACTTTTTATGGTCCGCCCGCGATTGATTTTGTAAATTTACGCGAAAATATACACAAAGGGAGAAAGAACAAAAGAAAGAAAAGTATGCAGAAGAGGGGGAAAAGAGCGAAGAGAAGAAGAAGAGAAGGGATGAAAATGGAGGGGAGAGAGGCGAAGGAGAAACAGAAAACGAAGAAAGAGACGAGGCAAGTGTGGATAGAGAGAAGAGAGAAAAAGAAACTCGTGATAAGGAAGTGGAATAAAGACGAGAAGAGACAAACGCGGAAAAACAGCAAAGGGTACGAAGCGGGGAAGGAAGAAAAACTAGAGAAATACAAATACGAAGAGGAGGAAGACGACCCAAGAGAAGAAGATGTATGAAATAAGAAAGAAGACTGGAGCCGAGAAGAAGACAAAGGACGAGAGAATATGAGACGAAGCGGAGATAAAGGAAGGAAGAAAGAGGCAAAGCCAAAAGAGAAGAAGGATGGAAATATAGAGAAAAGGACAAAGGAGATCAGGAGGAAAGAGAGAAGATCAGGAGCGCGCGAATGAAACCAGAGGGCCAAAGAGAGAAGCAATGGTAAAGGAAGCAAGGGAAGGGGATAAATCTAACCAGAAAGAGAGGAGGACAAGAAGAGGAGATGACATAAGAAGGAGAGAAGGAATTCCTGAGGGCATTTGTTGTAACTGCTCTGAAACGTGCGGGTTGGCCTCGCTATAAGTTGCGGACTTGACCTCGCTTCTCAAGTGCGGCCTTTGTGGCTTGAAGGGGAGAGGGGCGGGATTTGACCTCTTTCAAGGGGACTTTGAACTCGGAACTTCTGAGGGGATTTTGACCTCGCTTCTGAAGTTGCGGGACTTTGACCTCTTGCTGCAGAACGTTGGAAAGGGGGGATTGACCTTGCCTGTGAAGGAGGGAGGTTACCTTTGACCGCTTGCGTCAGAAGGGAGAGGGACTTTGACTTATTTCTTCATTTTTTCCTTTACCTCGCTTCTGAAGTGGCTGAACCTCTTGATTCAGAAGGGATGGCTTTGACCTCTTGCTTCAGAACGAGGCAAGGAATATTGACCTCTTGCTGTAGAGGGAGGGAGGGAGGGATGGGGTATCTCGATCTTTTCCTTCAGAAGGCCAGGGCAAGAGGGGGCCTTCGAGAGGGAGACGGGGAGAGGGGAGGGGGGGTTTATGCATAGGCCTTCCCACAAAAGGGATTCTTATAGCATGAGCATACGCACGCATACATAAACACGTCCACGCAAATCCACGTCCACACAAATCCACGTCCACGCAAATCAACGTCCACACAAATTTACGTCCACACAAATTCACATCCACACAAATTTACGTCCACACAGATCGACGTCCACACAAATCCACGTACACACCCACGCCCAGGGCCTCCACAGAAGCTCCGCGTATCATACAACCTTGTCAGTGAGCTTTGAACGAAGTGGAGAGAGAAACAAACAACAAGCAAACGTGAAAGGCTTCCCACATCATCCTATGAGATAAAAAAGGAATTAATTTTCCCTTAATAAAATTATCTATGACTTTTACAATAACTTCCGCTTGGATTATTTGTGTCTTTCAGATTTTTTAAAAACAAATTCACAAGAGAAAAATAAAAACGAAACTAACAATGACCGTCAATAAATAAGGATATACAAGTCACGTAATATTAATAACAATGAAAAATCAAATTAAGCTTTGACCGATAAGAAAAAAAATAAGCCAAAAGTTAAATCTAAGATAATCCGAGAAGAAAAAGCAGTTAGTGGAAGGCGACGAATATTTTTCTTTCTTGTGTTCTTTGAAATATGAATCAGCAGGATATCTTCTTCTGTTCTCGCCTTCACACCTTCGCCGCTTTAGTGCGGTTTGGCCTGAAACGAAATAAAAGAAAACGGGAATTAGAAAACGTGAGATTGATTGCATAACCACCATCACGAGAACAATGGTAGTATTGACAACAACATTAATGATAATTAATACAATTATGATAAAGATATCAACGACATGAAGAGAAAAGAAAATATAAAATGGTAGTATAGGCGATGATGATAGTATTACGCATGTCTTTGAAAATTAAATAACCTGCTAGATCTAGTTGATAAAGGCCACTCCTTGTAAGAGAGTAACATAAAACTACCTAAATAACATTAAAGTGACAGACAGGTAAACGAACAGACAAGCACAAAGACAAAACGGAGAAAGACCGATCACCAACGTAGCACAGAGGGATAGAAAAAAGTAAGGATACAGACACAAAGCTAGCGTTTCTCTTGTCATGCTCGCCGCCGCAGAGAAACGCACGCTGGAAGACTCAATGTCAGTGCCTAGTAAATTAAATAAGCTCTTGCTACAGTATATGACTACAGAGAGAGAGCAGCCTCCACATGTTGCCTGCCAGACTAGAATAGTCTGTGCCTGCCCACCAGCATCCATGTATACCTCCTGCAGAGTTCTTATTTCCTGCGCCATTCATTGCCTTTCCTTTGAGATGTCCCCGGGCACTCCCATGGCGAATATTCCAGTGCCAGTGAGATGTGCCCAGTTTCTGCCTCTCGAGAAAGGACCCACTGAGGGCCAGCCATTGAGATATTCTGCCAATCTTAATGCCTTCTGCTTAGATAATGATAATGATGATAATCACACGGCTAGCCGGCGTGAAATCCCAATGCTAGCCCACTGAGAAATTCCGTCCCCAGATTTTGGTGTAAGTCCTGGTGTCTGTCAGCCAAGAAATCCCATTGAGAAACCGCCCCTAGCCGTGCCTCTGACAACCGCCCACTGAGGAATCCCCGAGCCCGAACTCTGACAAAGCCCGAACACAAGCGCTTGTTCCCGAAGCCTCGAAGGAACCCCCTTCCCCGGCCAACGACAACGCCCGCGAAGACCGACCTGCATCACAAGATGGTGCACGCTTTGTTCTCCTTGAAGGGGTTGTCGGACTGCGTGATCCCGGTGACGAGGACGTCCTCCTGCTGCGTCTCCTCGCAGTACTTCATCAGGCTGCAAAGAGGGCGGCCGTTAGAATAGAGTGGGTGGTGAGAGAGGGAGAAAGGAGAGGGAGTGGGTGGAGGACGGGAAGGGAATAGGTGTAGAGAGAGTGAGAGAAAAACGGGGAAGGAGTGAGAGAGAGAGTGGGCGATAAGCAGAGAGGGAGGAGAGGGACGAAGGAGTAGCCAGGGGATGCTGAGAATGTGAAAGAAAGGCAAGAAAAAAAGCGAAAAGAGGACAGGGAGTGAGTGAGAAGAGGGCGAGGAGGGAGTGGATAGAGGGCGGAGAGGTATGAGGTGGAGGGGGATCGGGAGGGAGGGAGGGAGGGAGGGGGACGTGCGAACAGAGGAACGTGGAGTGTGATGGATGAGTGTATTGTGTGTGTGTGTCAGACCCAGTCGAGCATGTGAGACTTGTTCGGTATGTAAAGAACACAAGGTAAGAATGATATAAGAATTACGTAGAGCATACTAATGTGGGTCTGTTCCAGTAATAAAAATATTACATAGAGCTTACTAATGTGGGTCTGTCGAGTATATTTCACATTTAGGCACAAATACAAAAGGTATAACAGAGTCGCAACACACAGGAATGATTATACAAATTACACTTCGTTATATCAAGCCAGGATGAATATGAAACATTAATAAATATGCTGATTGGATTAATGACGTAGGTAGATGATAGCCGAATACAGTGAATGGAAGGAACAAGAGTGATAAAAGAGAGGAATGCACGAATGAATAATTGATGACAATGAGAATCGGAAGCAACAAAAAACGAAGAAAGAAAGGAAAGAGAATTTGGAGAAGACTAAAACAAAACGATGGGGAAATGACGGAAAGATGAATAAAGCGCGTTTAAAAGTTGACAATAAAAAAGTATAATAATGTGTAAAAATAAAATATTGATGGCAACCGTTTTGGGAGAAAATAATGAAGAGTATAATACGAAAATACGGTTAATATAATCAAGGTCTGATATTCGTTATATTTTTTTGGACATTTATACCAGCCATGATGATTGTGAAACTTTGATGAGGATGATAGAGATAATAACTTCAATTATGATGAAAATCATACATCCGCACACTACCAATAGCAATAATTGCTTTTACAATAATAACAATAACTCTAACAACAAAAATAAAAAGAACGGTGATAATAATATTAAAAAAAGCGTCTGTGGAGTTAGCAAAATCTAATAAAAAGGTTTGTAAGACTAACATTTTTATAATAAATTAGTGCATTGTAAAAAGTGTTATGAGTTATGAGTCATACAAAAAGTTAATTGTTGCTAATGCAAATATATAGGAATGAATTTGTGTGAACGTATCTGATGTATAATAAAATATTTCGAACATTAATGCATACATAATCATATGCACACACACACACACACACACACACACACAACTACACATATCCTTTACATATATGCCTGTGTTTGTGTGTGTTGTGTGTGTGTGTATATGTATATATATATATATATATATATATATATATATATATATATATATATATATATATATATATATATGTATGTATGTATGTATATATATACATCCAGAGACCCGGGTGTGAGCGTGTTTTCCCACGATTAGAATTCGGGCGGCGCTGAATTGCGCCATTGCCGCGGTCACGGAGCCGCGGCGCATATGTGCTGCACATCTGCCTCCGCTCCCATACACCTGCTCTCGCGCCCTGCCCTCTCGCTGCCCATCTCCGCCTTGCCCACACGCCCTGCCCACTCGGCTTGCCCACTCGCCGCCTATTTCTGTCTTGCCCACACGCCCTGCCCACACATCTTGCCCACTCGGCTTGCCCAATCGCTGTCTATTTCTGCCTTGCCCACTCGCTGTCTATTTCTGCCTTGCCCACTCGCTGTCTATTTCTGCCTTGCCCACTCGCCCAGCCCACACGCCTTGCCCACTCGCCTAGCCCACACACCCTACCCACTCGCACAACCGGCATCAATTGCCATGGGGCACATCCTCACACTTGGCCAGTCTCAGGCAGCCGAGTTGGCCAATCAATTGCATAATTTCCAGTGGCCAGTTGGCGGCACTCTGCCTGCAGTTAAGGCACGTTGTTTATCCAGTATCTATGCCACTATGGCACTAATGACCTATTGTTATAGGCTCTGGACACCCCCCCTACACCCCCCCACACACACATCCATACCCCCCCCCCCATATATATATATGTATATATATATATATATATATATATATATATATATATATATACATATATATATATATATATATATATATATATATATATATATATATGTATGCATGCGTGCTTGTGGATACCCAAACCGCATTCACTCTTATGCGAACGGCCGCCGGCGCTACCCAGCCGCTGTGCCCACGTGCCGGGCCGCAGAGAAGGGTATTAATGGCCGCTTATCTTTCATATCGCTCTTCCGGGCAGAAGTGACGTCACAGAAGCCTCTTGAGTCAATAGAAAGACAGACATTTCATCACTCGCCAAGAAGCTGTCTGAAGGCGAGGGGGGGGGGGGGCGAAAGGGGAGAAGGCAAGGGAGTGATAAAAGAAGGGAGAACGAGGGGAATGAAGGTACAGTGATACTGAGGACAATAAGAATGCAGTTATAATAATGATGATGATAATAATAATAAATGTTGATAATAATAGTAATAGCAAATGTATCAGTAATGATAAAAATAATAGAAATGATGATGATGATGGTAATAATAATAATAATATTAATGATAATAATAATAATAGTAATAATAATAATAATAATAATAATAATAATAATAATAATAATGACGATAATAGTAGCGATAACTGTAAGATTATATATAAGATATATTTAACAAATAAATTCAAACGACATAATTCCAACCGATAAGACATCGCTCGCTCCGGAATTCGAATTTCCCGCCCAATAAAAATGGCGCCGAAACCACGCCGTGACGTCATTCAACCATATCCGGTCATCATCATTAATATACAATGATAATCGATAAATCACAAGGCGTATTATGGCGCGTTTATCTATCTTCTATCCGTACAAACACAGTCTAATGCGTTTGTTATTTATTTTGTGCAATTGTGTTTATGCACGTATTCGTATCCACGTCATAGGCACACAAGCAAACAAAAACAGACATACAGTAGTTTAAACAAACAAATATTCACACCAAACACAAGAACGTTTTTTTCCGCGTGTCAGCACATGCTTTATATTCTTTATGCTTATATAGCATACCTTTGAAAACATAAACAACTATTTTTACACTGAGGCAAACAACTGTACTCAGGTGTACGATATAGAAATATTCATACATATAGCGCTTAGTCATGTTATAAAAGATATCTACGACGGGAATATATAATTGTCAAATGGAATGCTTAAATAGCTGCATACATATTCTTGGATTGCATTATGTACAGTTGCCACACAACTACAAAGGAAGAGAGAGAGAAAGGAAAAGAGTGTGTAGTAGATAGAGGAATAGATGCATATCGGTTGAAAAAGAGTGAGAGAGAGAGAGTGAGAGAGAGAGAGAGAGAGAGAGAGAGAGAAAGAGAGGAGAGAGAGGGAGAGAGAAGAGAGAGGGAGAGAGAGAGAGGAGAGAGAGAGAGAGAGAGAGAGGAGAAAGAGAGAGGAGAGAGAAAGGAGAGAGAGAGAAGAGAGAGAGAGAGAGAGAAGAGAGAGAGAGAAGAGAGAGAGGAGAGAAGAGGGAGAGAGAGGAGAGAGAGA
>NC_051424.1:7149793-7151823 GCF_015228065.2 Penaeus monodon | reverse complement strand
ATCACTCATCCACACACTCTTATAATGTCCTCCCACCACCTTCATGGCGTCCCTGTTCGCCCACACTTTACTTATGACGACCCTACTCCCTCGTAACATGCTCGTGGTATCACCTCTTCACAAGTCATGGCGTCCACTCCCACCCCCACCCCCAGCATACTCATGGCGTCCACTCTCTCCCACAGCATATTCATGGCGTCCTCTCCCATAGCATACTCATGGCGATTACTCTCCCCCACGACATACCCATGGCGTCTTCTCTCTCCCATAACATACTCATGACGTCCTTCTCCTTCACAACATACTCATAGCGACCTTTCATTCACAACACACTCATGGCGTCTCTCTCCCACAATAGACTCATGGCGTCCTCTCTCTCCCACAACATACCCATGGCGTCCTCTCCTTCACAATATACTCATGGCGTTCTCTCTCTCCCTCAACATACACAACGTCCTCTCCCCTCCACAGGATACTCGCGGCGTCCTTCATAACAGACTCATGGGCTTTTCTCTCTCCTACAACATGCTCAAGGCGTCCCACTCCTCCGCAGCTCCTTCTTAGTGGCCCCGCTCCCTCACAACTGACTCATGAGGTTCCTATTCACCGACCACTCATTAATGATGTCTCCACTTACCAGCAACTCACCCATGACATTCACATTCACTCATAACTCACTCACGGCGCCTGCACTCGCTCACGGCTGACCCATTCACTCAAAACAAAAAACTCACGACGTCCCACTTCGCTCACATTTTACTCACGCCGCCCCCACTCACTCACAACTCAACCATGACGCGAGGCCATCACTCACTCACCAATCCCCCATCAAGGCCTTCCTCACAAAAGCCTCATCCTCCCTCCATCCCTCCCTCACACCTCCCTCACAACGCGCTTACTCACTCATGGCACGCCTGGCTGACCGGGATGCGCTTGATGCTGGCCTCGTGGCGGAGCTGGGTCACTTGCACCTGCATGGCGTGGATCTGCGACAGGAGGCGCTCGCCCGGCGTCGACATCCTGAAGGAGGTGGGGCGAGGGGGGTGCGACGGCGGCAGCGGCGGAGGCGTCCACGAAGACACGGCGGCGCTGTCCACGTGCAAGGGGGCCTCGAGGGTCGTCAGGGCGCCCTCAGGTGGTGCTCAGGGAATCCTCAGGGGTTCCTCAGGGGTCCTCCTCCTCCTCCTCCCTCTTCTTTTCCTTCTTGCTCGTATTCTTCTTCTTCCTCTTCTTCTTCGACTTTTCCTTTTCCTTTTCTTCTTCTAGGTCTTCTGCTTGTGCTTGGTTATCTTCTCCTCCTTCTTAGTCTTCTTCTTCTCCCTCTATTTAGTCTTATTCTTCTTTTCACTTAATTCTTTTTCGTTTAATGTCGTTTCTCTCTGTGTGTTGCATATGGGAATTTTTTTGTGTGTTTTTTTTCGTTGTTTTCACCCTTTTCTTTGTTTTTATTTTCACTACACGATCACTTAAAAATATATATACATATATTTTCACTATGTTCTCCTTTCGGTCCGTTGGTTTATATTTCTTTAAATGTTATATCTTATTACTTAATACTCTTATCAGCACATCATTCGTTTCCACTGCAATCATCATATCTATGTTTACACTTTTCTTGGTGTCTTCTCTATTCCTTTTTTCGTAAAGTCTGGTTCTCTATTTTCTTCTTGCTGTTGCACACGCCGCTGCCTGAAATAATATAAACAATTTAAGTGAACGAATTACAGACTGTTTTTCACTTTTTATCAACTGTTTATTTGGCTAAAGATAGTCTGTGTGCGCGCGAGTGTGTGTGTGTGTGTGTGTGTGTGTGTGTGTGTGTGGTGTGTGTTTGTGTGTGTGTGTGTGTGTGTGTGTGTGCGTGTGTGCGTGTTTGTGTGTGTTTGTATTTGTATTTGTGTATGTATGTGTGTGTGTGCGTGTGTGTGTATGCGTGAGGAGGGTAAGGGTGAAGGAAGGCAAGGGTGAAGAGAAACGAAGAGAAGAGAAGAGAAAAACAGAGAAGAGATGAAAGAAAAAGAAAACGAGAA
>NC_051424.1:7129793-7134793 GCF_015228065.2 Penaeus monodon | reverse complement strand
TATATAGTATATTTTATTGTGTGTTGGTTGTGTGTGTGTGTGGTGTGTGTGTTGGTTGTGTGGTTTGTTGTGTGTGTGGTGTGTGTTGTGTTGTGTTATAATATTATATTTTAATAATTAATATTTTATTATTCATTTTATATATATACATATATATATATATTAATATATATATATATATATATTATGTGTTGTGTGTGTGTGTTTTGTGTTGTGTGTGTGTGTGTGTGGGGCGTGCGTGTGTGTGTGTGTGTGTGGTGTGTGTGTGTGTGTGTGTGTTGTGTTTGTGTGTGTGTGTGTGTTTTGTTGTGTGTGTGTGTGGTGTGTGTGTGTGTGTGTGTGTGTGTATGTGTGTCTGTGTGTGTGTGTGTACGTATTATTCACGTTGCACTGGCATTGTAATATTATTGACGTGTGCAGATAGAGGATATACATTTTTTTCGAATTATATATGATTGTAAGTTTTCACTTGCAAATGAATGTGTTCTAACAATAATTGCTAATGGCTTTAGTCTCACTCTCTTATGACAGCTCACTTATCGTAGCATATTTTGTGAACATAATTTACTCTTAATTTGTATTGTAATATCTTTTCTCCTCTGTTAAGTAATTATCCAAATTATTACATTAATTGTCCGTTATCTTGTTATCTTTTCAATGGTTATTATGCATATCCATCATGCATATTCTCCAATTAGTATATATGAAATAAAAATGGTGACATCATGTATGGTTATTTCATTCTATATAACAAAATTCATTTAACACACTTTATAAAAATGCATGTTACCTATCATTTTCCTATCATCGTAATCATCATATCACTGCGACTCACACTGTATCTTGCTTATTAGTTTGTTTATTCACAATAATTGTTAATATATATTTTTCACTCACTAATTATTTACTTCTTTACACGTATTTCATCACTAACTCGTACTTTGCGCCTTGCGACTTTTTCACGTTCAGTTAACATTAAAATCACGATCCTTCTAAAGCAATAATTCATATTTTTCTCTCGTCATGTAATTCATTTTCTCGTCACACGCACACGCAAAATGAATATCAGTCATCAACACCTCGGAATGACAGGATCAGTAACCCGAGCAAGGAAGCAAAGTGCAAGCAAAGAGGCTGCATGCGGAGATCCTCCTCCCTCTCTATCTAACGCTTGTCGCTTACTAAAATCTCCCCCCCCCCTTCCTCTTTTAGATGTCACCTCGAAGTCCTTCATTATCCCCGCTCTTGAGGTCGATGTCTGCACTGACGTCCGGTTATCGTCCTGCTCAAATGTTGTCTTGTATACTATCAAAAAGATCACGTATAGAAAAAAGGGGCGGCTCAAATGCAGACACACGTGGACCTATGATCTGGAACCAACTACCACGCTATATCAGAATGTATCATAACTTCAATATATGTAAATAAAACCGAATATCCTAAATCATCAATGCCATCAGGTTTCTAGGTATAAGATAAACCACGACTTAAATGTATTACCATTAAATCTATGGGCCTTATATTCAACTGTACTACAAACGTACCATGTATGTAAAAAGAAGGAAATATTTTGAATCTGAATACTGTTCTGATGCCTACTCTATGCCTGACCAAATAGCCACCTTCGCCACCTGCAGGACATACCTCACCTGTTCCCGCTGACCCTGTCTATACCACACATTCGCCTCTCCTTCGTCGTACTCTGCACCCGGAGACTAGTTCACATAGTATATACACAATATTGCCCATAATGTTCTCAGGCTCCCCCGTTCTCAAAGCTAAGGAAACACCTGCGGAATAAAACTAAACATGGCATATTACGACATTCTAACACGGAAAAAATAAATGTATATATTACCCACACTGAAAAGTCTTCAAGTCTCTTTCCTGCGGACCCAGAGTACAATGCCTTGTCACCTCGAACGTGCTCCTGACGGCTAGGTCCTGCCTGCTGATAACTCCAGGCCCAATGCATACTATTTACTGCCATTACTCAGTGCAATGTACCCTGACATCCAGTAAATAAGACTCAAGAATCGTACATGCCTGGAATTACACGCCTGAAGTAAACACTTATTTATAATCTCGTTCTCTTTTTCCTTTGACTTCCTGCATTCGCTCTTTCGTTTTCTTTTCTTCTCTTCCTCCCGTCTCATTCATGATCCCTTTCTTTTTTTTCTCTCTCTTTCTCTCTATCCCTTTCTTTCTTCCCCTCTTCCTCGTACCCTTTCTGTTTCCTGCTCTTTCTATCTTTTCCTTCTGTCTAGCACCCTTTCTTTTTTTTTCTTCCTTTCTTTTCCCTCTCTTTCGCTATCGTTCTCTGTCTCCCTCAATTCTTTTTCTTTGCCCTTTCGTTCTCATTCTCTTTCTTCCTCTATTTCGTTTTCTTTTAATTCTCCATTTTCTCCCTTGCCACCCCGGAGAAAAGCCCCATGACAGAGGCTCAGACATAGACATGCATAACCTGAATATATTTTGCTTTTGCATCAATAATCGTTCTCTCCTCTCCCTCCCTCCCTATCCCCCCCTCTCTCTCTGCATATCTCTCCCCCCTCCTTCCCTCTCCCTCCTCGATTCCCTCTCCCTTCCTCCCCTCCCCCTCTTCCTCTCTCTCCCTCTCCTCTCCCTCCCCCTTCTCTCCCACTCCCTCCTTCTCCTTCTCCCACTCCCTCCCTCTCCCTCCCCCTCTCTCCCAAGGGCAACAGCAGCAAAAGCACCAAGAGACAGTTTGCTCTTTATGTGTCATCTCTGTTTACCCTAATTAGCAATGGAGATGCGCGCGACTAACCCAGCATCATTGCGGCATCACAGCATCCACATCCGAAGAGTGTGAGATGAACTAACGGGATGAGTGGTCCGCCTGCCATAGAGTTTTCAGGGCATAAGCATCTGTCTTCTTTCATTCATTCATTTTTTTTTTGGGTGTGTGTGTGTCTACAGTACGTTTATTAGTCCATAGTTAGTAATTCATTGTGTGTGTGTGTGTGTGTGTGTGTGTGTGTTTGTGTGTGTGTGTGTGTGTGGTGTGTGTGTGTGTGTGTGTGTGTGTGTGTGTGTGTGTGTGTGTGTGTGTAAATAAACACATGCAAACAAAAATACATACATACACATATAGACATATATACATATCTATCTATCTATTTGTATCTGTCTGTGTGTGTGTTAATGTATATGTCTGTCAACATCTGTTTGTGTAAATATATAGATACATATATAAATACTTGTGTCTGTGTTTGCTTGAGTGCTTGAGTGTACCGTCGTCTCGTGTGAAGTATAACCCCGGGTATACCCCATTCATTTAAAAGATCATCATAGCGGTTTACCTCCCGCACTCTCAGTTAATCTTACAGCTGACCACTCTTTTAAGGGATAACTAGTCATAATGGAGAAAAGAAACCTCTCGCCTAGTTGGAACAGAATGGCACCTGTCATTTGGAATAATTTTCCCAATAAGCTTACCTAAAAATATATCTTAATTTGGGAATTAGGGTGGCGGAATATCGTTTCGTATATATGTAGATTGTATGTTAGATGTCAATGCCCATTCATTAATATCTATTTTACTGATGACCTTATTCTTTATTGTGACTAACCCTTCGAACAACGGTTAAAATATGATTCTCTTATCTCATAATTGCGTAACATTAATTATAATTTATGAAATTTATGGAAAAAATTAAAATTCAAAAAATTATGAAAATTACTATTATAAAATTTATGAAAATTAATATTAATTCCCTGAAAATTATAATTAATAATAACTTGTGGAAAATAATATTAATTACATAAAATCCATCTTAAGATTCCTGTATTTTGAAGATACATATTATTTTTTCAATTTTCTAATATAATTAATTTTTGGAAAATCAATACTTATTAATAAAAATCCTTAGATTTCCAGAATTTTACCGAATTTGAATCGTAAAAACTTGATATTTTCGTTTTATTTCTTATTTGTTTATTATTTTCCATTTACGAATTATTATTTATTTTTTTGATTAATTTTCTTTTATCATTATCTCAGAGTTGTAGAGCGAATCTTTACGCACGTGAATTTGAACGTGTAAAAGCTTGCATATTTCTTCTTTTTATTTTTTTTTTATGCTTTATGTATTTTTATATGTAAGGTGTGCTGTATGTGCGTATTTTGTTGTGTACTTAGAATTTTTTGTCATTTATCGTTGTCTTAGGGCAATGTGTAATGTGTACGCGAATGTCACGACTTGTAAAAACCATGTGTATGCTATTTGTATGCGTGTATGCACTGTATGTGTCTCCATATGTAAGCGTGTGCGTATGTGCGTATCAGTTCGTGTGTACATAGGAACGTATTTTGTCATTTAATCCAGTGTGTCTTTAGGGCAAGTGATTAATATCATCGTAGGCGAACATCAAAAGAATTGAAAAAAGAAAAGCATCTGAGAGAGAGAGAGAGAGAGAGAGAGAGAGAGAGAGAGAGAGAGAGAAGAGAGAAGAGAGAGAAGAGAGAAAGAGAGAGAGGGGAGAGAGAGAGAGAGAGAGAGAGAGAAAAGAGAGAGAGAAAAGAGAGAGAGAGAGGAGGAGGAGAGAGAGAGAGGAAGAGAGGAAGAAAGGGGAAAGAGAAACAAGCGAATAGAAAGAAAGAGGAAGGAAGAGAAGAGAGAGAAGAGAAGAGAAGGGGAGAGGGAAAAAAGGGAAAGAAGAAGGAGAGGAAAGAAACACAAGAAGAGAAGAGAAACAAGCAAACAGAGAGGGGAGAGAGAGAGAGAGAGAGAAGAGAGAGAGAGAGAAGAGGAGAGAGAGAGAGGACGGCCAAGACGGCGCCAGTCATCGCTGCCAGACGATGTCACAGCAGAAAAAAAAAAAAAAAAAAAAAAAAAAACTATTATATGAATGTTATTTCGATTCTGTCTTTTATGGCAATTGTGAGCTACTTTACAGACATAGATTGCATGTCTTATATTCTTTATATTGTGTATTATGCAGCATTTTGGTATAACAGCATTACATATAAGAATGTA
>NC_051424.1:7119627-7127193 GCF_015228065.2 Penaeus monodon | reverse complement strand
GGTTTGTGTTGGTGTTTTTTGGGTTGTTTGTGTGTGTGACGTGCGTGGTGCATATATATATATATATGTATATTATGTAATATATGATATATATAATTATATCATATATATATCTAATATATTTACATATATATTACACACACACACACACCACACACACAAGACACACACACCCACACACACACACAACACACACACACACACACACACACACACCCACACACACACACACACACCACACACACACAACACTCACACACACACACACACACACACCTATATATATATAAATATATATATATATATATATATATATATATATATATTATATATATATATATATATATATGAATGTATATAGGCCTACACACAGTAAATACATGTGTATATATGTATATATATACATATAGATAGATAGATAGATAGATGTGGTGTGTGTGTGTGTGTATGTGTGTGTATAAATACATGTACACACATACACGCGCGTATGTGCGTGTGAATGATAAGTGTATGAGCAGCTCGCCCGCACGGGAGGCAGCGAGACGAAAGGCGAGACCGGCGCTGGCGTCTCTCTCCCCGGGTTCTCACATGTAAAAAGTGAGTAAAAAAGACAAGTAAAAAAGTAAAAACAACATATGCATTTTACGAGTTTTTTTCTTCTAAATTCTCGGTAAACAAACAAACGGTTATAAACAAACTGACAGATAAATGTGCGAAGATTTTCACTATTACGTAATAGAAGTGAAATGAAGCGTCCATCCGTTTTTTTTTTTTTTTTTTTTGTTTTTCGGATAATTTTCTCATTCATCCGCAATTGTACTCCACTTAAAAAAAAAAAAAAAAAAAAAAAAAAAAAAAAAAAAAATCCACCTACATATTTTTTGTTTTATCTGATTACATGGCAGTACACGTGCAGGAAAAACGTTTTCATAAACGTTTAATACTAAAGGCTAAATTATAGAGAGGCTCCGCCCCTCCGAACTCTTCTGCATTGTGCCTGATTTAGCCCTCGGGAAAAGTCTGTTCGTAGGCAAGGTCTATATTTATACTTATATAGACCTTGTTTGTAGGTGCTTTACGAGAAACTGGGTTAAGTTTTATATATATTGGCCTCAACGACTCGTTAATCTATTCTCTCTGGCACCATAAACACACGCAGACATTCATGAATGTAAGCACACCTGGGGTTATTCACGCACAGCTTCCATGTGTGAAGGGCAGAAAAGATATTTTTTAATGATCTAAACACCTTTTTTGACGTCTGTTGATTCTGGTGTAAAAGCCATTCTTGTTTTAGCATAACATGAATTACGTTGAGACGGATAAATATCATAATAACCATTTTATTATGGTAGGGATGATAACAATGCCAGTGGTATCTCTTAAAGACAAGGGAAAACATCAGTAGTTATTGGCAATGGTGCTACAGTCATCCCTAATCAATCAAAACAATTACAGATGCCAAACAGCGATCAGAGTCCCATGCACGGCCGCCCCATGATATCCTTCCTGTCATCCCACCCTCTTCCCTGTGATCAACTATGTTTACAATGCATCACATGCCTTGGCGTATATAGCCTACCTTGAGATATTAATAGTGCCTTTATAAACAGAAGACAGAAGCTGTTCCCAATTCCCCTTTGAACGTCCCAACGACAAGGACCTCATGGTTGTAAAGCCGTTTTTTATATGAAACATTACTCGTTTTGTTACCATCCGGGTTGAACTAAAGACCGCCGGCTCAAATAATTTATCACAGTTCCATTACACTAACAAACCTCTAAACTTGAAGAGCCTTTGTCTACGCGACACCGTGGGCGCATATAACCTTATATAAATAACCATGGGTAAAAAGAACACTGTTTATATCTTCATGCGTTCTCGTATTATCGTTTTCCCAAAGAATTTCTGTTTAGTTTATACCCGCGTCCGTCTCTCTGGATGCAATGCGCTCATTGTTCTTCTTATCTCTTTTCTACTTTTGTCGTTTATTTTGGAATTCACTTCGTTTATTTGGCGTCTTATCTTCGCACGGGAGATATGCAGAGAGAATCCTGATAAGTGAGGTTGAGAGTGTGTGTGTGGTAGACAGAAATAACGGCGTGAGAGAGAGAGAGAGAGGAGAGAGAGAGAGACGAGAGAGAGAGAGAGAGAGAGAGAGAGAGAGAGAGAGAGGGGGGAGAAAGAGAGAGAGAGAGAGAGAGAATATGTGGTGGAGAGAGTTCATAATGTATGCAAACTATAAACTTGAATGTCTTGCATTTTACACAATATAAACTAACTTAATATCATGAATGTTATCGCGTTATATATTTGTAATATATATATATATATATATATATATATATATATATATATATATGTGTGTGTGTGTGTGTGTGTGTGTGTGTGTGTGTGTGTGTGTGTGTGTGTGTGTGTGTGTGTGTGTGTGTGTGTGTGTGTGTGTGTGTGTGTGCGTGTGTGTGTAAATAGATGCACCCATACCGACATATCTACCAGTCTACCGCCTACATCTTAATCTCCCTCTTTTCCCTCCTACACACAGAATCACACAGAAACACTCCATTACCAGCCATGGCACTGCCTCCCCCACCCACCCTATCCCCTCCATGGCAGTGCGATGGGAAACAGATGTCAGATCAATAGCTACACTCATTGAACACCTGATTGCCGTCCTGTCCTCCCCCCCCCCCCCCCGCGCCCAGCATGCGTCCACCTGTGCGGCCCCTCCTCGCCCGCACGCTAGACAGCTGGGATCGATCAGCTGGCCATGCGTTTCGCCTCGCCAGCTGGGAGAAGATGGTACGGCGCGGCGTTCGGGGCAGGGAAAGGGGTATGACTCCACACAAACCTGGCGGGCTTCGGGCTTTGGGTTCTTGGGCTTCGGGTCTCGAGCTTCGGGCACGTGGCGGCGGACGGGAGACGATTTCGTTTTTCGTTTTGTTTTTCTTTTATTTCGTTTTGTTGGTGTTTGGCTGTCGGTGAATTTCCTGCAGAACGTTTTCTTTTTTCTCGTCACTGCCCATTCACTGTACGCCTGACAATTCACTGCCTACTTAGTGTACACTTGACAATTCACTGCCCATTTACTGTACGCTTGACAATTCACTGCTTACTTACTGTGAGCTTGACAATTCATTGCCCATTCACTGTGCGAATAATAAACCACTGCCTTGGTCTATAGCCAAGAACTAAATCCCTCATTTTATAAATATCAAAGCAGTTGAAATGTCATCTCCAAATCTCCCAAAGATTAAAATGAATCGCAGATTGGAGCGACTCAACTACACCCTGTCTTTAGAGAAGGTAATCCCAAGGACGTTAAGCTCGACTCAACCCATCACCTGTACAACAACCTGATTTCTAGCTTTCACTTAGACAAACGTGTGGGGCAGCGTTTGTTATTAAATTTAATACATTTAAATGATGTAAACTATATTATTATGTAAATTTGTAAAACAATGCATTTGAATAATATAAACTATGTTATTATGTATTACGTAAATTTGGAAGACTTAATTCATTTGAGTAACGTAAACTATATTATCATGTATGGCGTAAATTTTAATAATATTAACTCTATCTCTATGACATAAATATAAAACTGTATGATTAAATATATATTTCATGGTTAGAGTGATGATTTTTCTATCTCTCCTGCGTTGTTATCACTACCCTCTCACTGATGCAACCTTGATCACTCGTTCAATAAATAGAATGCATTTGCAGATTGCTTGTGACATGACTGTTGGCAGTAATGGCTTCATGTCAACAAGTAAGCACCAGTGGAATCAAAGATGTTTTTAAGATGGATATTTTTCTTTATTATTATTATCATTATTATTGTTATCATCATTATTATTATTGTTATTATTATTGTTATTGCTATTGTTACCATTTCCATTACTATTATTATTACTGTCATCACCATAATCATCAATGTCATTATCATTATTGTTTTTATTATTATCACCATCATCATTATTATTATCATTATTATTATTATAATAACAATAATTATCATTATTATTATTATTTTTTTTTTTGCTATTATTAATATTATTGTTATTATCATTATTATTGTTGTTATTATTATTGTTATTATTATTATCATAATAATTAATTATCATTACTATTATTGTCATCATTATTATTGCTGCTATTATTATTATTATTATTATTATTACTATTATTATTATTATTATTATTATTATTATTATTATTATTATTATTATTATCATTGTATTATTATCATTATTATATTATTATTATTATTATTATTATTACTATTATCATCATCCTTATTATTGTTATTGTAACTATTGTTGTTATTATTAATATTATTATTATCATCATCGGCATTATTACTTTTATTATCATTATTATTATTATTATTATTATCATTATTATTATTATCATTATTATTATTATCATTATTATTATTATTACAACTACTACTACTACTATTGTTACTATTTTTTTTTCATTACTAACAATATTATCAACATTATTGCTATTATCATTATCATTATTATTATTATTATTGTCATTATTGTCCCTTTCCCTTCCCTCCCCCCCTTTCCTTTCCCTCTCTCCCTTTCCTTTCCCTCTCTCCCTTTCCTTTCCCTCTCTCCCTTTCCCTTCCCTCCCCCCCTTTCCTTTCCCTCCCTCCCTTTCCTTTCCCTCTCTCCCTTTCCCTTCCCTCTCTCCCTTTCCCCTTCCCTCCCCCCTTTCCCTTCCCCCCCCCCCTTTCCTTTCCCTCCCCCCCCCTTTCCCTTCCCTCCCCCCTTTCCTTTCCCTCTCTCCCTTTTCCCCTTTCCCTCCCCCCCTTCCCTTTCCCTCCCCTTTCTTTCCCCCCCCCCCTTCCCCTTTTCCCTCCCCCCCTTTTCCCTTTCCCCCTCCCCCCCTTTCCCTTCCCCCCCCCCCCCCCTTTCCTTTCCCTCTCTCCCTTTCCTTTCCTTTCCCTCTCCCCCTTTCCTTTCCCTCTCCCCCTTTCCTTTCCCTTCCCTCCCCCCCTTCCCTTTCCCTCTCTCCCCTTTCCCTTTTTCCCTCTCCCCTTTTTTTTTCCCCCTCTCTCCTTTCCCCTTCCCCCCTCCCCCCTTTCCCTTTCCCCTCTCCCTTCCCCCTTCCCCCCCCCCCTTTTTTCCCTCCCCCCCTTTCCCTTCCCTCCCCCCCTTTCCCTTCCCTCCCCCCCTTTTCCTTTCCCTCTCCCCCTTTCCCTTTTCCCCCCCCCCTTTTTTTTCCCCCCCCCTTTCCTTTCCCCCCCCCTTTTTCCCTTTCCCTCCCCCCCTTTCCCCTCTCCCCTTTCCCTTTCCCTCCTCCCTTTTCCCCCCCCCCCCCCCTTTCCTTTCCCCCCCCCCTTTTTCCCTTTCCCTCTCCCCCTTTCCCTTCCCCCCCCCCCTTTTCCCCTTCCCCCCCCCCCTTTCCTTTCCCCTCCCCTTTCCCTTTTTCCCTCTTCCCTTTTCCCTTTTCCCTTCCCCCTTTCCTTTCCCTCCCCCCTTTCCCTTTCCCTCCCCCCTTTCCCTTCCCTCCCCCTTTTCCTTTCCTCTCTCCCTTTCCCTTCCCTCCCCCCTTTCCCTTTCCCCCTCCCCCTTTCCTTTTCCCTCTCTCCCTTTCCTTCCCTCTCTCCCTTTCCTTTCCCCTCTCCCTTTTTTTCCCCTCTCTCCTTTTTTTCCCCTTTTTTTTCCCCCTCCCTTTTTTTTTCCCCCCCCCTTTCCCCTTCCCCCCCCCCTTTTTTCCCCTTTTTTTTTTTCCCCCCCCCCCCCTCCCCCCCTTTCCTTTCCCCCCCCCCCTTCCCCCTTTCCCTCCTCCCTTTTCCCTTCCCCCCCCCCCTTTTTCCCTTTTCCCCCCCCCTTTCCTTTCCCCTCTCCTCCCTTTTCCCCCTTCCCTCCCCCCCTTTCCTTTCCCTCTCTCCCTTTCCTTTCCCCTCTCTCCCTTTCCCTTCCCTCCCCCCCTTTCCTTTCCCTCTCTCCCTTTCCCTTCCCTCCCCCCCTTTCCTTTCCCTCTCTCCCTTTCCTTTCCCTTCCCTCTCCGTCGCTTTGCGAAGGCGAGGACGAAGACCCCGCAGAGACACAGAGGCAGCCCTGTCCTCGTGCCTGCAGAAGGAGCCAGGGGCGGGGTGAGTGACTGCCGAGTGCCCCTTGCTTAGACTCTGAAAGAACTGCACGGGAACTACGTAAGGACTGCGTTTCTTTCTTTCTTTCTTTCTTTCTCTTGTCTTTTGTTTTCTCTTTTTGTGTCTGGCTTCTTTCTTTTTATCTTTCTATTCATTTTTTTTTTTTTTTTTTGTGTGTGTGTGTGTTGTTCCGATGTTTGTTTTCTGTTGTTTTCTCTTTTATTCCTCTTTTTCTCTCTCTCTCTTCTCTCCCCCTCTCTCTCTCTCTCTCCTCTTCTCTTCCCCTTCTTCTCTCTCTCTCCCCTCTCTCTCTCTCCTCTTCTTCTTCTCTCTCCTCTCTCTTTTCCTCTTCCCCTCTTCTCTCTCTCTCTCCTCTCTCTCCTCCTCTCTCTCCTCTCTCCCCTCTCTCTCTCTCTCCTCTCTTCGCTCTCTCTCCCCCCTCCCCTCCTCTCTTCATCTCCCCTCCCTCCCTCCCCCCCCCCCTCCCTCCCTCCCTCCCTCCCCCCCCCCTCCTTCCCTCCCTCCCTCCCCCCCCTCTTCCCCCCTTTCCCCTCCTTCCCCCCCCTTCCCCCTCCCTTCCTCCCTCTCTCCCTCTCTCCCTTTCTCCATTTCCTCTCTCCCTAGACACACAAAAGTACAAGTGAAAGAGAGCGAGAGAAATTGATTCCGTCGAGTATAAATAAGCGCTGGCATCGGATTTGCGTCCCATTGATTCATCGTTAACTTCAAAGGTTCAGATCAAAGCACATAACTGTATAACACAATGAATAAATCAAATGGTACAGCAGTTGATGTTAGTTATTTGACATTGATTTAGACGAACACTTTTAGTGAGAGTAAGAGAGAAGTAGAAAAGAAAAAGGGAGAGAAGGGGGTGGGAAAAGGGAGATAGAATTGAGAGAGAGAAAAGGGAGAAAGGGAGGAGAGAGGAGGGAGAGAAAAAGAGAGAGAGAGAGAGAGGAGAGAGAGAGGAGAAGAGAGAGAGAGAGAGAGAGAAGAGAGAGAGATGGAGCGGGAGAAAAAAAAAGGGGGGAGATGATAATAGGAAACTGAGAAAGACAGAAAAAAAAATACTAACAAAAAAGACAAGAATGAGAAGGAGAAAAAAGAGGGAGATAAAAAGAGCGATAGAAAAAGAGAGAAGAAAGAGATAGATAAACAGAGACAGAGAGAAAGAGTGATAAACATAGAGGAAAGGAAAATTAAAATAAATAATAAAGAAAAAGAGGAAGACCGCTATGCATGTGGGAGTGAAAGATTGCCTTGCCCCCTCCCCCCCCCTTCTCCCCCATCCCCCTCCCACCCCCATGACAGAAGGTCCGTGAGAATGGGGCTCATGTCTGACTGTCGACGTGTCTCCATCAACACGAAAACTATCATATTTGGGTCTAATGCTCACTGAACATGCAGATTCATTCTTGCACCCCCAGTCTCTATTTGTTTTTGTTTTC
>NC_051424.1:7109627-7112127 GCF_015228065.2 Penaeus monodon | reverse complement strand
ATGCGCCGGACGCTCAATCGATGGGCGTCCGTCGCGAGGTTTCTCTCTTGCCTCGATTCGTTGAGCTTACCTGGTATTTTCTTTTGAATTTGGGGCGTAGAGATAATTTTCACTTCGAAAGAGGTGGTAAGTGTAATTTTTGAAAATGTAGAAAAAAAGGAAAAGAAAAAAGTACCGGACGTAAGCCCCTCGCCGCACCTGCATCAGCTTCCGCAACCAGAACAGTCTGCACGTCATTACCGTGAATATCGTGACCTAATGGCCGTATCATCATCCCTCGCGCCCCTATTCCCTTCCCCTCATTCTCCCCTCTTTCACCCTCTCCTTCTCCGCCTTTGTCAGTCTGCTCTTCTTTCCTCTTTTCTCCCCGTCTGACACACGCCTGTCCAATTCCTGTCGCAATATTCTCACGCAGTCAGCCATCGGTTCTGCATATCCCGTGTGTGTATGTGTGTATACATGTGTGTGTGTGTGTGTGTGTGTGTGTGTGTGTGTGTGTGTGTGTGTGTGTGTGTGTGTGTGTGTGTGTGTGTGTGTGTGTGTGTGTGTGTGTGTGTGTGTGTGCACTTTCATACGTGAGTGTTTAAACAATATGAGTAAACATACACTTAATCAGAAATTATGTTAAACCATATATTAGAAGAGGAGAGAAATATGACATCGTTTTGTAAGATGTTTCCTTGAAAAGTCGTCCGCTGGTGAGAGTTTAGGTTAACTTTACTGCTTCAATCCACTGCGTTTGGACCAGAAATTAAAAGGTCTGCTGAGCTAATGTGGAGAAGCAAGACTAAACGAGATCGTGATGAAACAAAATAATGGCTAATAAAAAAAGATAAAATATGCACGGATTAAGATAGAAGCTAAAAGTGATCTACAGTAAGACGGTTTTCCACGCAATCCCCTCCTCATGTCGAGATACGATGAGCAGTATTTACTCCCTACCCTTGCGGTTAAAAAAAGCAACGTTACGGAACTGGATACTACAAAGACCCCTTCTAATTTTCGATAGTTTGCGCTGAAAGCCATTAGAAATCTGGGTTTGGATAATGGAAGCTCCTTTTAACAAAATATATAGTACATACATCTCCCCAATTTTGAACATATAAGACAAAATAGTATAGAAACTAAGTTAATGAAAGATAACAAACAAACAAAAACGAATAACTTCGATATTATGATTAATAAAGGTATTTAAATATTTATGCTTTGTGCAGAATTTCAGTCAAGATATAACAAACTGGCAACTCACCTCGAACCCTGGAGTATTCCGATTCGCAAATTCGCCTTTTTTATTCTAATCACTTGGCTTTTATTCCTTGTGTTTACACATGTTAGGGTTTTTAAAACTTATATACACCATTATATATTATGTTTTACCGAAATTTACTGTCTTCAACACTACATCATTATATTTTCTCAAAAGCAACTTGGCGAAATGGAGGACTTCAAAGGGTGAGTTGCCAGCTTTTCCATAAACTGCATCTGAAAGATTTTCTTTTTCTTTTCTTTTCTTTTAGAAAATCAGTAATAAAGAACAAGTTATAGACTAGCTTGACGAAAAAAAGAGAAAAACATTCTGTCCGGTAAAAGTAAACTCATTTCCATACTTTTTTTATTATTATTATTCCTATTTACTTGACAAGAGAACAGGTATTGCATGCTGTACCATTATAATGATTATTTTTGCTTAATTTTGCCCTTATAATAGGTTCTTGCTTTTTAGAGAGGACTCGGGAGCTCTGTAATCGGTCACTGTGATTAAGACGATAATGATGATAAAAAGGAGGAGGTGGATTATGATGATAATTATGATAATGGTAGTGATTAAGATGAAACTATGTTAGTACTACAAATAACAACAATAACACCTACTATGCTACAGTTGATGATGATAGTGATGAAGATGAGAATGATGATGATGATGATGATCATTATGATAATGGGAATGATGAGAATGATAATATTATCAATGATAATACCAATGATGATGATAATGATAATAATAACTGATGATAAAGGCCATATTATAACAACAATAACAATAACAACAACACTACAACAACGATAATGTTAAGAACTGAAATGTGATATGGTTACAGCAATGCGTGAGGAGGCAGAGAGTGCCACAGCGCCAGAGGAGGAGGGGGTGCCACAGAGCCAGCTGTTGATGGGGGGGGGGAGGCATCTGGAGAAATGGCCAGTTGGTTCTCTGTTTTGTTTACTCTCTTATTTGCTTCGGGACATTTTCACGTATTCTTTTGCTTTCATAAGCGTTCATTGTGGATATATCGTATATATATAATATATATATATATATATATATATATATATATATATATATATATATATATATATATATATTAATATATATATATATATATATATATATATATATATATATATATATATATTATATATTAGTGTAATATGGTTTTGAGATAATTTTTTTTTCCGGATATATACTTTCTTTTCAAAATTCTTCTAGTTTAATGTGTCTAAG
>NC_051424.1:7099627-7102127 GCF_015228065.2 Penaeus monodon | reverse complement strand
CTCTCTCTCTTTTATTTGTATCTCTCTTTTTATTTTCTTTTTATTTTCTCTCTATTTTCTTTCTATTTTCTTCCTTTTTATTCTCTATTTATTTTCTCTCACTCTCTCTAACCATTAAACACAAATCAGAATAACCATAGTCATAAAATCACATATATCCGAGGGTATCTTAGGATAATTTTAATACTCTTTTTTCAGTTCCCGTTTCGCCCCTGCCTCCTACTGCCGCTGGTGGTCACCCTGGCAGCGCTGGCGGAGGTCCGGCCGGCCCACGCGGAGAGAAGGAAAGGTATACACTGGTCATGCAGTTCATTGATGATGATTATAACACGTGGCGGAGGTGGTACCAGCGATCTATTGAATGCTTTGGCGTATGGCTTCAGTAATTCGTAGGAAAAGTGTCACGGTATTTTCTTGTATGTATTTATCTTTTATTATCGTTTTTGTTGTTGTTTATTCGAGCAGGTGGGAAGAACTGAGCCTGTTAAAGATAAAAGTTGCGTTTTACCATAATTGACTTTTATATTTTATAGAAAGTTCTCAGATTACGAAAATAAAAGTTTGAAAGGAAAATGTATAGTTAAACTGGAAGGGGGGGAGGGCATGGCAAGTGTGGGTTTGGGGGAGGAGGGTATGGCAAGGGTGGGTATGGGGAAGGGTATGGCAAAAGTGGGTATGGGGAGGAGGGTATGGCAAGGGTGGGTATGGGGGAGGGTATGGCAAGAGTGGGTATGGGGGAGGAGGAGGGTATGGCAAGGGTGGGTATGGGAGAGGAGTGTATGGCAAGGGTGGGTATGGAGGAGGGTATGGCAAAAGTGGGTATGGGGGAGGAGGGTCTGGCAATAGTGGGTATGGGGGAGGAGGGTATGGCAAGGGTGGGTATGGGGGAGGAGGGTATGGCAAGGGTGGGTATGGGGGAGGAGGAGGAGGGTATGGCAAGGGTGGGTATGGGGGAGGAGGGTATGGCAAGGGTGGGTATGGAGGAGGAGGGGGTATGGCAAGGGTGGGTATGGGGGAGGAGGAGAGGGTATGGCAAGGGTGAGTATGGGGGAGGAGGGTCTGGCAAAAGTGGGTATGGGGGAGGAGGGTATGGCAAGGGTGGGTATGGGAGAGGAGGGTATGGCAAGGGTGGGTATGGGGGAGGAGGAGGGTATGGCAAGGGTGGGTATGGCATGAGTGGGTATGGGGGAAGAGGGTATGGCAAGGGTGGGTATGGGGGAGGAGGAAGAGGGTATGGCAAGGGTGGGTATGGGGGAGGAGGAGGAGGGTATGGCCAGGGTGGGTATGGAGGAGGAGGGTATGGCAAGGGTGGGTATGGCAAGAGTGGGTATGGGGGAGGAGGGGGGTATGGCAAGGGGGGGTAGGGTACCATTAACATTCGAATTTCAAGCAAGTTGAAATCTCACCCTTGCCATAAACAACAGCATACCAGAAAATTCCATAAAAAGCAGCGCAAATGACGTGTTCGTTGCTCGGAAACCAGATATCAAAATGCTGCATACATTTTTTCTTCTCATTTTCTACTGGATGAGGCATGAGGATATAAATAAAACCACCATAATAATTCTTCTTTTCATTAACAATTTCTTAAATTTGTTTTTAATCTTTTTAATAAAAGTAAAAATATACTTTGTACAAATACATTTACAAGAACAAACAGTCCAACACGCCTCACATGAAGGACGGTTGCATTGTCTCCATCTCTCGTTCTCTCTCTCACTTTCTCTCTCTCTCTTTCCCTTCCTTTGCAAGTGAGACCTGCAAAAAGCCTAAAAAATATCTCAAAATTATTTTTCAACAAAGAACGCCCTTCAAAATCATTCTCCAACAAAAAATGCACATCCACTTCATTTTTTGAAGATGAAAACTACTCAAAACTATTCCCAGGCAAAGACTGCACCTCAAATTCCTCCTAAAAAAATACAGTTCAAAAAGCATTCTTCAACAAAGAATCCCCATCAAACTCATTCTCCCATAAGGAAAACCATTCAAAATCTTTCTCCAACAAAGAATCCTCCTCATATTCTCCAACATAGAAATCTACTCAAAATCATTCTCCGACACAGACTGCACCACAAAGTCATCCTTTAATACAGAATGCTGCACCAAAGAATTTATCGCAAATTCATTCTCCAACAAAGATCCAGTTCAAATTGACTCTCTAACAACATAATACATCTTAAATTCGTTCTCTAATAAAATGTAACATGGCTAGGTGTTTAAGCCACTCCACGGTGCATAACTTCATTAACAGTTTAGGCTTCTCAACTCTCTATGCAAAAAGCAACTGCAAAATCGGAAGACAAACGAGACACTGGCATGACTATAATATGCAATATCAAACGTTTTAAAAAATCTAAACGTAATGCTACATTCAGGTCAGCTAATTACAGTACAGCTTGTGACTCACCATCTAAATACAAAATTGGTTACAGACCACGAATATAAACACAATATAAAGCTTTGTACTCGTCCAAAAGCATTCTTTGGATAATTTTCT
>NC_051424.1:7094627-7097127 GCF_015228065.2 Penaeus monodon | reverse complement strand
TAAAGAAATGTATAAAATATGAAATAAGTCTTTGGTTTCTTCTATACACTGGTCAAATCTTTTGTATTATAGAGAAAAAAATGGATAATGTACATTTTCTGGATGGACCAGAAACACATCACTACATTCCAAAAATGTCAATGTTAAGATATGGAAAAGATATGGAAGTATATTTTTACATTATGGAACAGAAAAAGCAAAAATAGTAACAGATTGAACTTCACTAGAGCAGCAGCTTCAATGGCTTGGGAAAGAGTCCACAATCAGACAAGCTGTGTCATAGGACAGTCAGCCTGTGCAGTAAGAATGAAATAGATTTGTATAAGCTGTTTTATCTTACATTTTCCACTGCTTCAGCACCTATTTGGTCCCATGCTTACTGGACTCGTGAGGTTCAACTTGCATAATGCAACACATGGTCATACCCTATCATAATACTGAACTAAGTAGCCATTATAAAAGTGATATGAAAAAAGACTGAAGACATCTAACATCTATAGTCAACACATGTTAATGTAAAAAAGATGAAAAGTGAAGGAAAAAAAAAATTAATTAACTGAGGCAGTCCATAAATCAACTAATGGACAAGTGTAGTAGTGACACACATCCAATTCTGAAAAGTTACAACTAGAAAATCTACTTCAACATGCATTGTTTGACTCCCCAAAATCCTAGGGGGAAAAAACAATTATTGTATAAATAAATAATTACTAATAAATTACTTTTAAACTTAAAGAGTACTCTAAAGGGATAGTAACTGCTGAAAAATAGCTGTCCTAAAGAGCTGGAATTGATATAAACTTAAAAACTGGAATTTGTCTTGGACTCTTGCTTCTAGGCATAGATACAAAAAATGGACAATACCCATTCACTCATTCAAAAAAGTCTTTAAAACCCTTACTGGTAATAAAATATGAAGTTTCTAAAAAATACTATAAATGGAGAAAGTAAAAATTTTGATATTACTTACATTTCACAGGAACTGGGACAATTTGAAGAAACAACTAATTCACGCTTACATGAAGTACAATAGTTCTTCTGCGTGTAAGGAGGCCATGAACCCGTAATATTGAATTTTCATATATTCTCATTACAGAAGCACATACTTTCATGTCATCATATTGACTAATTAGAGAAAGACAAAATGTTTGTATCAATTCCACATTCTTCTCTTGCTGTAATAAATACCTTTAGCATATGCCTCTCACATCTCTATGAAGAGCTGGTGTACGTCCAGCTTTGGCTTGTCTCAGGAACTGTCACCTCCTGCACGTAGTAGAAATAGGGTGGCAAAGACACGTGAACCTGAGCTGGGGAACCTTCTTGGGAAGCAGCCGGTCCCAGAGTCTGGTATGTAGGGGGATGTAATGGGGTTGCTGGAGCTGGGGCATTGTGTGTGGGCAGCGATGTCATGATGTGCGTATGAGTGTGCGTCTGATGTGGGGTCTGGGTGGAGGCTCTAGGTAGCTGGGACACAGCCAGAGTTGGCACCATGCTAGTTGTAAGGCACTGAAGGGCCACAGGGGGTCTCAGCTGCCGCACCTGCTGACTTCCAATGCTATGTGCACTGCGTGCCTTAACTGTGATGCCAGATCCACTTGCATCCCTCTCAGGTATCTCAAGATGGTCTGCTGTCGTCTCTGGGACAGTCTGGGCAGGAGAAGCTGAGGATGATAACTGGCTTACCATAGGTTCCTGGATGATGAAGGCTGTGGCAGTGCCTGAGGCCTCACTCATTCCTTCAGGGAGAGGAAGACTATGGTGGCTGTTCCCCATGTACTGATTGAGGACCATTTGGAGGGACTGACATATTTCCTGCAAAGGACCAGCCTCTGTTATCGAGTATGTCAGACTGCGAAGGGTGTCAAGCTGCCCACGCACAACCTCAGCCAAGCTGGTCACTTCTCCTGAGTTGTCTCTTGTTAGATTTTCAGGCGGTAAACACTCTCGTTCACCCACTCCTCCCATGCTACCCCCTCTGTCAGGATCATCTGTACAAAATGTTTGAACTGCTTCCTGGAGAGTCGAGGCCTGCAAAGGCATGCTGTCTCCAATCACATTATCTGATCCCTCTGCTTCATTTTCATCTTCAACTCGAGCTTTCTTATGCTTCTTTCTCTTCTTCTGAGTCGTGTCCAGAGCTGGCTGCTCTTGCACTGCCTTCCTCTTTGCTGAAATGCCCATTTTCTTGCACTGAGTATAAACAAGATTTGCAATGTCTTTGAGCCGAGGATAATATGCCCTATCATCATCATGGGGAACAACCATGTCCTCAAAGTGCTGCTTCTTCACATGATCATCGAGGAGACCCTTTATAACCTTGGGGGCTGTGATTCCCTTTGAGACAAGCTCCTTGATCTTGTTGGTGATGGAGGGGTGGACACCCCGTGACTTGCCCTGTAGTGGGTGATTGTGGACGGAACTGAGGGGCATTGTTACGTGGTACAGCTCCTCCTTCTCTAGTGCTAGACCCTGCTCTATGTCTCTTCGCAGGGTCTTC
>NC_051424.1:7074627-7089627 GCF_015228065.2 Penaeus monodon | reverse complement strand
AGGTATAATTTTATTCGGTCTTTCTTCCTGTATATTGCATGGGACGTACCGCCAGTACACCTTTCAAATCAAGTTGACAGTTTATTCCCTATGTTTGTGTTTGACATCAAGTGAAATGCCGATTAAATAGAGTAGTCATTGAAACATATCCAGAGACTGAGATATGATACTGTTTTTATGTCATACGAAATTGAAAATTACTGAGACATTTTACGCACAAAAGATTGCAAAGATGTACGTCGGTCGCCATGGAATCCGCACATTCAAAATATAAACAAAAGGCAAGATGAAAGGATATCCAGCGTAAACTTCCCTTACAGCCATGAAATATGAATTGTAAGTCTTTAAAATTACATGAGTTATATGTAATTGAAGATGATACAAATTACAAGGTAGATTTGACTCCCGTCATTGAGAATGACAAGCGTCAGATGTATAATATTTCGTTTATTCAGTAGGTTTGTCATGAATCATGGCTTGGGTATTCATCATAATATCAGTCTTCCAAATGTGTTTCTGCTTCTCTTTTACGAATTCAACTTTTAATGTTAGGATCTCAGAATTTTTTGTTTAAAGGGATCACTAAACTTAAATTACCATATTCCTTTATTCAATGAGGTAAACTTAATTATGACAAGCTGGTTTGTGGTGATTGGTATATTATTGTATATTTTATGAATTAAGTAAAGTGTCACCATAAATTAAGAGTAAGACTGTCTATCTCATACTTTTTTTTATAGATTTTGGGTAATTAGTAATATATAAGCCAGACTGGAAACTTTGTGGCACACGCACTTCTGGTTGCATGCTTCTCTGTTTTCACCCCAGAGTTCTAACTTTGTTATTTGTTGGCCACACAAAGTCATCAAAGTGCCTGTTTATTGTGCAACGTGGATTGGCCTATGCATGGATCACTTTACAAACTGATTGACTGCATAAAGGCAAGCAACAGAATCATCATTGACAGACCATTTTAATAGCATAAAAATTGTATGTAAATAATGTATTATCCATCACTAATATTACATAATGCAAAATAAAAGTCATACAACAACAAATTTGCTCATTTTTGGACAAACTGAAAATTTAACTGCACAAGTTACTACATTTTAAAATAACATGCCTGTGCATAGAAGGTTTCCACTCTGGCATATAAGACTAGGAAATATTGATAGTTGTGATTATGAGATGCCCTAGTTTTATTCCATATAAATGATATATACAACACCCACATCTGCCAAGTTCCGTGCTTTTAGACCTCAGGCAAGGGCAACAAACCTTCACGAGATATATTCTGGGAAAATATAGATTTGTAGATTTGCCTAGTGATTTATATTTAAATAAGGAAACAATCAAAGCTTTGTCTTGTCAGGTTATATGTGGTAGAGGTATTCTGTCTGTTGCCAGTGCCAAAGGTACTCTGTTTTGGATTTAAGACTGTAGGCTTCCATCACAGTAAGTTTCACATTTTCTGTAAACATTAATCTCAGCTTTACAAAATGTTATGATTTTTTTTTTCTTAATGGATAAGGTTTAATAAATATATGTCCAGATCCTTTGCTTATTCATGTACTGGAACCACATTTTTTAGATTTAAGCAAGAGTAGAGTGATTAGTAAATACCATGTTGAATTTGAGTATCACATATTGCATCATACTATCTATTCACAAATTAAGGATATGTTGTTTTATTTATCCTGTTAGTAATAAAATCTGTAAAAATAGATACAAATCATAATGTTTTTAAACAATGGACTTGCTTTTGATCACATCCATCTTTCATTTCACAGGTAGATTCTTCTTCATCATTTTACACATTGTAGCAATGTTACAATATTGAAGATGAGGACAAGGCTGGGGGCAGCATCACCGGCAGGAGGCACCATCCTCCCTCCTGCCGTAGAGTTCCCCTCTCAGAGGCGGGAACGAGTGGACTGGCATAAACTAGCATCTGTAGATCTTCATGAACTTGCCTCAGGATGCAGCATTGAATTCTTACAAGAGAACCTCTCACATGTTGCCTTCTGTGATTCAGAATCTGAGTTTGATCTTGGAACAATGGCAGGTCAACGGAGTCTGTTGAAAATGTTCCGCCTTGCTCAGCTGATCATCCAATACCTTTTCCTTTCACAAGATTACATGGAGTCTCAATTACAGCAAGCTCAGGAAGATGCACAACAGGTCATGGAGAAGTATCAGCAGGTGATGATTACTCCTCTCTCTCTCTCTCTCTCTCTCTCTCTCTCTCTCTCTCTCTCTCTCTCTCTCTCTCTCTCTCTCTCTCTCTCTCTCTCTCTCTCTCTCTCTGTTAGAGTTGTCAGTTTATATATATGCATATTAATTTTCATGTTATCTTATTTTGTAAATTGCCAATGAAAGGCTATATTAGATTACTTTTCATCATTATTGCATTGTTTTTTATTTCTTTCAAAATCTTTGACAGGTAAAGTCAAAATTGCTGGAGCAGGTGGAAGAAGCCAAAAAGATGAAGATGACCAATAAAAGCATGCGAGAGACTGTTAAGTATGTTAACTCCTTTGCCTTGGCTAATGGCATATTCCAGTCTCTCAAGTGTCCTCTCTGTACAAAGGCCTTCAGAGGGCAGGATTTTCTCCAAGCTCACCTCTGGCGCAAACATCCTCAACAAGCAAATGTTGTCACTATTCCGCAAGTACCCCCAGTAGCTATTGGGGAACCCTGCCTGGGCCCCACAGCTACAGTGGACAAAAAATACTATGGAGGGCCACATAGTGATGCCACACCCCTCCAAAGTGTGCCAACTCAAACCTCCAAGACAAATGATGTAGAATCTTACAGAATCATTGAGATGGAGAAAAAGTTTAACACACTGAATGATAATTTTTCAAAATTCATGCAAAATATGGAAGAGCAGAAGAGAACGCTTGAGAAGGAGAATGAAAGAAGACAGGAGGAAGTGAAGAAGGCATGGGAGGACAAGAGCAACATGGAACAAGAATATAAAGCTGAGCTGGAGAAGCTTAACCAGCAGATAAACCATCTCCAGAGACCCAGACAGGAACAATCAAACAGTGTAGATGTGGACAGATTTGTTGCCTTAATAAAACAGCAAGAGAGTGAGATCAAGACCCTCCAGTTGCAGATTGAAAATCAGCTGAAGACCAAGGTTGAGGAGTTAGGGGATGCCCATCAGAGTGAACCTGCCATTGCAGGTTTGTCAGAAGAGCTGAATGCCCTGAGGAAGCAGCTAAGTGAACAGAGGAAGAGCCATAAACGCTCCTTAAATGAAATGAAGGAATCAATGCGGAGTGAGTATGAGAAAGCTCTGGAAGAGGAGAAAAACAAACTGAAGGTAATGATGCAGGATTTGACCAAGCAAGAGACTCCAGTGAAAGCCATTTCTCAGAAGCCCCCTCCATCCCCCAAGACTCCAAGCATCAAGAGGTCCAAGCCATCCACACCACCCACACCCAATAGGTCCACTAAGCCTTCTGTGACCTCTTTAGACTCACCTGATTCACCTGCAATGAGATCCCCAGCTTTGCCTGCTCGCAATGCTCAGGGAACAACTCACTCATACCGAATGGATGCAGAAGACACAGACGACGACACTGAGGACAGTGAGACTGATACTTCACGTTGGACACAGGCTACGACAAAGATCCCACAGCTTCAGGTTGTTAGTCCTGACCCCAGAACAAACATTGTACTTGAACCCAACATTTTAAAAAAAGCAGGGGATGGTGCTGCTGATTCAGAGAACTCCTCTTTTGAATCTTCAGAAGATGAGGATGATGAGGCTAATGGATCATCAGAATCACTAAAACTGGAAACTCTTTTAAGGGATAATCCACAGTTGTGGGAGCAAATGAAGAATGCAACTTCCGAAGTTCTTGCCAAGAAGCTGTCTTCGCTTGGCCTTGAAGGATCTGTTCAAGGCATCAAGACTGAGGTTTTGACTTCTTGCCTCTCACAGCTGAGGAAGGAGAGGAGGAGGTACGAGGAGAAGCATGAAGGATTCCTGGACCTGAGAAAGAGGTTGGAGAATGAAGTAAATGTAAAAGCAGATGAGAAAATAGAAAATGTAGGAGATATTTCTGGTGTGCAGCCAATCTCAGAGACTGTCAGGAAGAAAGGTCTTCAAGCAAGCATGCTCTCTAGGGTTGTCAAGAACGTCAAGTCCAAGGTAAGGGAGCGTTCAAAGTCCATCACTTCCACCATGAGCAAGACGAGCATGTCAGTTAAGTCGGGTGTGAAGGATATATTTAATGCTCATGCCAGACCAACAGAGGACATCAAAATTGTCACAGAAGATAGAAAGGTTTCTCTCACGAAGTCGAAACAAGACAATGACAGTTCATCAGACACAGAGTCAGAAGAGAGCTCTTCCAGCAGTGCTCAGATTGAAGTGCACAATGAGACTTCTAAGTCTGTAACCAGGAACCTCTTTGGATCCAATGAACCTCTAGAGGTGGTGGCAGCAGCTTCTTCATCAGGGAGTGGCGCCCGACCCAAACAGAGGAACTACTTTGACAATAAAACTTACGGGCAGGTGGAGGAGGACAGTAGTGACTCTGAGTGGGACTCAGAACCAGAGTATGAGAACATGAAGAAGGAGCCACCTGTGAGATCAGACAGTCTGGCTAAATACCCTGGAGAACTGTTGCAAGATGCCAGCAGTGCAGCTCACAACACCAGCTGGGATAGTGTGCAGGACAGCAAGCCTATCAAGCTCAAGAAGCCTCAAGGGGAGATGGTGAGCAACCTCTCACGCACCATAGAACTACAGCTCAGTGGAAGACGGAAAACCAACATGGCAGGGGCTGTGGATGTGATGAGTAGTGGGGAAAGGGACACAAGTGGCACATACTTACAGGTCCCAGGCTCAACGTCTTCACCCCATGTGAGTCGACAACAAAGTGTAAGTGACTCCTCTAACACTGTGCGCAGCAGTATGTGGGGCTCGCTAGAGGACATGAAGGACAATCAGAAGAAACCTCAGAGTCTTCCTTCTGGGGGAAGCAAGGCAGTCATTCACTCCTGGGACTCAGAGGATGACTTGGACATCAGTGAGATTGAGTAAAATCCAAAGGGAAAGTTTATTGGAATTTCTGCACTCACCTGATGGTCCTTTCATCAACACTTATTTTTGTTTGTTCCTAATTGTCCTTTTTTTTCAATAGTGAATTTTGAAACATCCCTTTTTTATATATGAATTGTATTGAATCTCTGAAAACCTTTTCACTAGGCATCTCACATTATTTATTCATCCTACATTTCTTCTTCATGTTTTGTATTCAGGAGGTAAGGTCTGTGTACTAATATGTTCTATACAGACACATGTGGTACTTCATTTCTGTCCATTACACTTTAGATTTGCCTTAAGCTAGAAGCCTAATATATACTATATGTTATAACCACTCTATCTGTGAAATGTGAAGTATAATTCAGAGGCCTTTTATCCGGTGCCCAAATTTATTATGTGCTTCCTGCTCTCTCCCACCAATCTTCATTGCAAATGCTTTAAAACTGATGTGTATATATAGTTTTAAATAGAATCCATTTTTAGTGTTATATCTTATAAAAAGATTATGCAGAATTGTATGTCTAACTCAAGTACAAAAATAATTTGTAACACTTTTATGAATTATACTTTTATCCCAGACTTTTGTACTTCCTCATCCAAAAATTAATAGAAATGAATTTGTTGAGCTTTATTGATGATAGTATTTATATCCTTTTATAACTATCTTTAATCCTGTCTTTCTGTATTGCCATTGTCATTTTGTTATCATTTTTTTATTATTATAGTTATTGTCTTTATCATTATTGTTTTTGATATTATCATAATTATTCTTAGAATTATTGTTATCCCAAGTATGATTTTTATTGTTAATATTACTATTATCATCATCATCATCATTATTATTACTATTATCATTATTATTATTATTATTATTATTATTATTATTATTATTATTATTATTATCTTTATCGTCATCATCATCATCATCATCATCATCATCATCATCATCATCATCATCATCATCATCATCATCATCATCATCATCATCTTCTTCTTTATCGTTGTTATTATTATTATTACTATTATTATTATTATTATTATTATTATTATTATTATTATATTATTATTATTATTATTATTATTTTATTATTATTATTATTTTATTATTATTATATATCATAATTATTATTATTATTACAATGACTATTATCATATTAATAATAGTTATTTTTAATATTACAGTTCTGGTTTATATTATTATTATGATTATTTTAACAGTATTATTACAATCATCATTATTGTTGTCATTACTGTTACGATTATCATTATTATCACCATCATTATCGTCATCATCATTATTATTACTATGATAATTATCACTGTGATTAGTACTATTATTATAATTAGCCCACCTAATGCTTGTTGTTGCCATGGGGGGGGGGTGGCTTAGGAGACTGAGGTCCAATGTAGGGGATCACCCTTATCTTGGTCCTCAGCCCTCGCCTCTACTAATTTTGCGTGGTCTGTTCTCCTTTCTTTTTCCTTTTCTTCGTCCCCTTGTTCTGCCCACTTATCCTGGGTTGTTGAACTCATTTTCGCCACAGTACGTTATCATAATGGTGCCTACTCCCTTAACTCCTTCCCCTTCTAACAACCTTTATCTTGGAAGAAAAACCCACAATACAAAAACTAGATTTGTTGTAAATGAGACTACAGTTTCGAAATCCACCTGGATTCCAGCCAGATGGATTAGACCTGAGGATGGAATCCCAGGTGGATTTCGAAACTGTAGTCTCATTTTCAATAAATCTAGTTTTTGTATTGTGGGTTTTTCTTCCATTGTATCGACACGGAAGAGTGTTTTTCTATTTAACCTTTACCTTATACTATACCCCACCAGCATCCCCTCTCTACCTTGTTCACTACTATACCACCCTATAGTACTGTTTAACCTGTAACTTTACCCTAATCATTATATCATTCCGAAACCTTATCACTATTATACTTTACCTCAAAGCAATATGACCTTAGTTGTCATATAGCATTTTCTTATCCTGGGCTTTGTCCCCAAGCCTTACGCTATCGCTATAGTTTTTAATAAGCCGCTAATGACCTTAGTTGTTGCGCTACAGAAATTGTTCAATAAATAAATATTATTATTAGTTATATAATTAGCATCATCATTATCACTTTCATTATTATTATCATCATTATTGTTATTGTTATTATTGTTATTACTATTATTGTTTATTATTTTCTGAAAGTTATTGTCTTTATTACTATCATTATTAATATCATGAGTAGTATCATTATTGTTATCATCATCATTATTATTACAATTATTTTATCTTCATTATCATTATTAGTATCATTAATATTATTATATTTATCATCATTATTACTGTTCTTTGTATTATTGTTATAATCATTCTTATCGTCATTATTTTCATTATTATTATTATTATTATTGTTGTTGTTGTTGTTGTTGTTGTTGTTTTTTTTATTTTATTTTATTATTATTATTATTATTATTATTATTATTATTATTATTATTATTATTACTTAATTCTATTATTATTATGATTATATTTATCACTATCATCAATATTATTTCTATTATTATTATCATTATAATTATTATTGTATTGTTGATGTTATTGTTATTACTACTACTATCTATATCTGTTGTTATCTATATCATTACTGTTATTGTTATTATTATTATTATTGACATTATTTTTTTTATTATTGTCATTATTTCATTATTATTATTATTATTATTATTATTATTATTATTATTATTATCATCATCATCATTAATATTATCATTATCATCATCATCATTATTATCATTTTATTTATATCACTGTTATTGTTATCATTATAGTTCTCATCATTTTAATCATCATTATCATAACCTCCAATCCCTGCCAAAATTACTTGTTGTCGTGGGGGACCCAGTGCTGGGGGTCTTCCCTTGCCTTGGGCCGCAGCCTTCGACTCAACTAATTTTGCACGGTCGTTCCCTCCTGCTTTTTCGTTTCCGTCCCTTCTCCAACCCCTTCATCTATCCACTTCCTAAGGCGTGTAGCCGTGTTGCAAGGATGAAAGACTGACTTTGTGCCAGTCCTCAGCGGCCTGGGAGAGTCATGGGCACGATATTCCCCTGTTCAGTTGTCTAGCCCTTACCCCTCAAGGGGACCCTGAGAGGTGGACTGTTTCTCTCCCCTACATACTCTAGGCCCACCATGGCCAATAATGAAGATTTTGTTCCCTTGTTAGGGGCAATGAGGCTTGCCCCTTCACCAAATATCCCCACCGGTTCTCCCGGTTCTCCGACCCCAGGTTCTTGAACACGACTCCGAATACTGCAACAACAATTACTCTATTTAGTCCAGCCAAATGGGACCGATTTTTCGTGATCCCACCCACAACTCCTTAATCTGACAACATTTTTCTCTTCCAGCAATGTTTCCAATAACAAGTAGACAAAAGTTTCTTTCCTTACCCGACCCGATCGTTCTCGTCTCGTCACAGTTACATCCGAAACCCAAGCTATAGCATTATCAACCCTACCTGATCTTTCTGGCAACCCCATTCTCGCAGAACCTCACCCAACCCTCATTACTTGTACCGGAACTGTCTCCATCTCCCCAACAAACTTCCCTATCTGTAGCAAAAACTGGTCAGATTGTGGAGAAGAATTCTCGCCTGCCTTACGGACTATGATGTGATATCAGTACAGTGCTACTCCATTCCTCCTAAAAGTCATCGTAAGAACCCCACCAACACCAACCTCTCCTTTAATGTTTACATTGGTCGAAAATCCCTCCTTGTCCGACCATATCAACCTCCTTCCCTCAGTGTCAAAATTGTTAGCGTTTAGGACATCCAGCCAAACACTGTCGTTCTACAGCCCGAAGCCCTTTAAATGCCCAACCTGGTCATAACCGATCAAACTCCTCTGCACAATCACGCACGTGTGCCAACTGTGATGGCCCCCATATTGTACTTTATAGGGGATGCCCCAGCTACAAGTTTGGGTCTGAGGTGACGACTCTCAGATTCAGACTTGGTCTCACTCTGCGTGAAGCCAGACAGGAAGCACGTTGACGAGGTTTTTCTCTCACTCCCTTCTCCAGCAATGTCCCTCACCCCCCCCCCTCCCTCCCAAGATGTTCCTATACCCTCCCCTATACCCATCCCTCCTCGAACTAACTTCCCCACTTCTACCCCCTACATCCCTTAGTCAAATTCTTTTGCCATCTTAAATCCAAACACTCCAATCTCTACTGCAGCCACAACATCTTCTCTCCCTTCCCGCACTACCCGCAGCAGACTAAACGTTCCACCCTTCTCCTACCACACACTCACCTCCACCTACCCTTGCCTCTACTCCTCAGACACCAGTCCCTCCACCCCCTCATAAGAAAACCTTCGTTTCTCAAAACTCACCAACCAATTCCATTAAAGAAACTCTTGAAAATATGAACGAGTCCCAAATTGACACCGAAACCCCTCATCCACCCTCCAGTTCCACAAATCCCGCTCCCTCCACACTTGAAGTGACTGCCAATATCCATTCTCCTCCTACTCATATTCCCCCTACACCCCTTCCTCCTACTCCCTCCCAACACAGCCCATCCCCCCAGCTCCAGCTCCACCTAAATTAACCCTCTCTCCATCCCCACATCCCTTCCACTCCCGCCTGGATACATACGTGAATGTCACAACTATACCCTTTCTCCAGATCTTTCACCTACTGATACTACACCACCTCCACCCCCCCTCTCATACCTTATCTCACCTCCTAGCTCCTTTCCCCTCAAATTCCCCAACACGCACTGTAACCATTATCACTCATAGATCAACTAAGCAATTGCTCTCATACATTGAATATTTGCGGTTTCCGTTTTCACAGACCTGACCTTCGTCATCTGCCATCTGTCTCCAAGAGACTTTTCTTATACATCCTCCTATACCATTTCCCAACTACCATTTTGTCTCTTCCTCACACACCTTATGTCATATCTCCCTTTCAAACCACTGTCCCTTACACAGTTATTCGCATCTTTCTTCGGTTATTTCAGTCTACTTCTCCCCTTTCCTCCCCATTGACTTCGTTGCCTTTGAAACCTAATTTCCCAACTACAGCCACCTTTCCTCGTAGTTGGTGATTTTAACTGCCGTCACACTCTTTGGGGTGATTCTGTCCCTATCTCCCGTGGCTGATCCCTAGAACGCTTCCTCTCCACAAATTACTTCATTATCGTTAATTCAGATTGCCCCACGCATTTTGACATGCGCATGCAATCTTTTTCATGCCTTGACCTCTCCCTATGCTTCCCTTCTCTCCCTTTAGATTTCCATTGGTCAGCCCTAGACCACTTTCCCTATAGTGGGCACTTTCCAGTCCTCCTTTCTCCTACTTCATATGCACCACTTATAATCTCCCATGCTGGTTCTTCGATAGAGCTGACGGGCGTACTTTCACTTCACTCTCTACTATTCCTACCCCTCCATCCCCCTTCTAGTCCATTTCAGAAATGCTACAGTGTTTCACAGTTACATTCCTAAGAGCTACCTATACAGCCATTTTTAGAACCTCAGGACCTTATACCTCCATATGTGTTCCATGGTGGAATTCTGATTGCACCAAATTGCTTCACTTAAAACGTGCAGCCAGGAACAGTTATCGCTACAAATGAAGTACCCCTAATCAGCTATCAGCCCTTATCTCCTTTAAAAGATCATTCGCCTGTCTTCGCTGTACAATCTGGAACAGTAAAACAAATAGCTGGCGAAATTATGTTTCCTCAGTTACATCTTCTACATCTATTTCAGCTCTTTGGCGTCGGATGCATAGACTATCAAGCAAACATCCTCCACATTCAGCCCCCATCCTCCGTATTCGAGATACTCTCATCTCTGATCCTCCCCAAGTCGCTAATGAGCTGGGTGACTATTTCAGCCAGGTCAGTAGTGACTCACCTTTCTCCACACTTCTCTTCCATTAAGACCATCAGTTAACGCATCCCCATCATCTTCACTCTCTCCTCTGCTGAGTCCTATAATGTTCCTTTTTCTTCCTCTGAACTCAGTGCTGCTCGTGCCGCAACAGCCATGAAGGCCCTGACTGTATTCACTACCGTATGCCCCGACACCTTCCATTTTCCTCTCTCTCCTTCCTTTTAACTATTTTCAACCACATATGGATGGCAGGAAATTTTCCTTCTCATTGGCGAGAAGCTCTTCTCCTCTCCTTCTTGAAACCCAATAAATCGGATACCCTTCCTCAAGATTACCGCCCCATCGCTCTAACTAGCTGCTTGTTCAAGCTATTAGAGCGAATGGTTAACTCCCGCTTAATGTGGTATCTTGAATCTCACAATCTTCTCTCTCCTTCCCAGTTTGGTAACCGCCGTGCCCGAATCCCAGCTGACCCCCTTGCTCATTTCGAGACATATACTACATATTAGCCATATTCTTTAACCTAGAGAAAGCATATGATACCACTTGGCGGTACTATATTCTCCAAAAAATTGTCCTCCCTAGGCATACACGGAAACAAAGGTGTCTTTATAAAGTCTTTTCTCTCCAGACACACTTTCCAGGTCAATATTGCCCCTTTCCACATAATCATCCTCTCCCGCAAGGCAATGTGCTCAGCACCACCTTATTCTTTCTTGCTGTTAATGACTATATGGTGATGATTTAACCATCTTCGCCTCTTGCACATCTATACCAACTCTCTGCCAGTTCCTTCAGTCTGCAATATCATCATGGCTTTTGCTTTTCTACCTCCAAATCTTTCTCCATTTTTTTTTCTCGCGCACGTGTAGGTCCTTAACCGCCACTCTTCTTATAAAGCGCTCCACTCCAACACCGTTCTTCTGGCAAATTCCTTAGCGTTATTTTTTACTTAGATGTCTAGCACATTTATTTTGCTTTTAACTATTACCCCTTAAGCATTATCATTATTATTATTATTATTATCATTGTTATTATCATCATCATCATCATCATCATTATTATTATCATTACTATTATTATCTTGATCATTATTATTGTCATCATTATCATTTTCATTATCATTTTCATCATCATCATCATCATCATCATCATCACCACTATCATCATCATCTTCATCATCTCATTTTATTTATATAATTCTATTTATATCATTATTATTGTTTATCATTATTATTCTCATCATCATAATCATCGATATCATTATCATTGTCATTCTCATAACTGGTATTTTCATCATTACTGTCATCACCGTCATTTTCATTATTACTTTATATTTTCGTGGACTGCATTTTTTTATCTCTGAAACTATAGGTCCCTTTTGTATTAGTTGTGCCTTTGTGGTGTAAGCTTTTATTATGTGAAAAAATATATATTTCCTTTTTTTTCTAAAAGAGTTGAGAAAGAAAGCATAATAACAGTCAACAACATTATTATTGGTATTAATGATATTATTATCATTAATATTTTTGTGATTATTATTGTCGCTGTTGACATTTTTTATTATAATTTGAATATTGAATAAATGAATATATTTTTCTGGGCTGCATTATTCTTTTTGTATGCTTTGTGATTTCGAAGTGAAACCGATGATTACAGGAAAAAGAAAAAAAAAAAAAAATGAAATACTGAAGGAAAAGGAAATGAAAGTAACACAATATAAAATGGGATTTTTTTTTTTTTTTTTTGTGAAAGACTAAATGAGAAAGAAATGATAACATGATATAAAGGGGAAGAAATAAAAAAAATCAAGGTTTCTTATGAATGTCTTCAGGTGAAAGAAATTCTAAGAACACGCAAGAATAGGGAAGCTATTAACATATAAATATATATATATATATATATATATATATATATATATATATATATATATATATATAATATGTGTGTGTGTGTGTGTGTGTGTGTGTGTGTGTGTGTGTGTGTGTGTGTGTGTGTGTGTACATATATATATATATATATATTATATATATATATATATATATATATATATATATTTATATATATATATATACATATTTTTTTTTCTTTTTTTTTAATGAAATACTGAAGGAGAAAGAAGTGATCATTAACATGCTGTAATGGGGAAGAAATCAACAAGTAAGTAATGTAAGTATATGTAAGGTAATGTAGGTAATGTAAGTATATGGAAGATAATGGAAGTATATATAAGTATATATAAGGTAATGTAAGTATAAGTAAGTCAATGTAAATATACGCAAGGCAACGTAAGTATAAGTAAAATAATGTAAATATTCGTAAGGTAATGTAAATATAAATAAGGTAATGTAAGTATAAGTAAGGTAACGTAAGTATAAGAAAGGTAACGTAAGTATAAGAAAGGTAATGTAAGTATAAGTAAGGTAACGTAAGTATAAGAAAGATAATGTAAGTATAAGTAAGGTAACGTAAGTATAAGAAAGGTAATGTACGTATAAGTAAGGTAACGTAAGTATAAGTAAGATAATGTAAATACACGTAAGCTAACGTAAGCATAAGTAAGTCAATCTAAGTATACGTAAGCTAATGTAAGTTTGGCCAAGTAAGCGACGGAATCTTGTTGCCGGAAGCGACCATCAACACAAACCATGGCCGGCTCTACGCGGCTCGGTCTACTTGCGAAAAGTTTTAATTTATTGTCATTTTAGCCCCATTGATCAGGTATGGTTAATTTTGACGTTGGTTTGTTTAAGAAAATATGTTAGTGTTTTCCCCATAAGGGTTCGTGGTTAAGGTGAATCTGTTATGGTGATTCACTTATTGATGTTTACGTATTTGTTATTGTCTGTAATTAAGTGTGATTTTGAATTTCATTGTAATGTAAGGTAGACGAATATGATGTTATAACGTAGATCGTAGCAATGGTCTTGTATAAATCTTCCTGGTAATTAATTGTAAAAAAAAATCGGAATACCATCCATGGCCGATCACAATAGGTGCCTCTCGCTTCCCAAATATATATTAATTACGCTGCGAAAACCCACAATCTTGGCCCCGGGGAGGGTAATCATGGTACCAGGGGCATTGCAGGAGAAATTGTGAATAATGTACAGACGGTACAGACTTGGTCAATATAGAGTGAAATGCTACCCCCCCCCCCCCGAGGGGAGGGGGGGGGTGTAGCATTTCACTCTATATTGACCAAGTCTGTACCGTCTGTACATTATTCATAATTTCTCCTGCAATGCCCCTGGTACCATGATTACCCTCCCCGGGGCCAAGATTGTGGGTTTTCGCAGCGTAATTAATATATATTTGGGAAGCGAGAGGCACCTATTGTGATCGGCCATGGATGGTATTCCGATTTTTTTTTACAATTAATTACCAGGAAGATTTATACAAGACCATTGCTACGATCTACGTTATAACATCATATTCGTCTACCTTACATTACAATGAAATTCAAAATCACACTTAATTACAGACAATAACAAATACGTAAACATCAATAAGTGAATCACCATAACAGATTCACCTTAACCACGAACCCTTATGGGGAAAACACTAACATATTTTCTTAACAAACAGACGTCAAAATTAAACCATACCCTGACTCAATGGGGGCTGAGAAATGGACAATAAATTAAAACTTTTCGCAAGTAGACCGAGCCGCGTAGAGCCGGCCATGGTTTGTGTTGATGGTCGCTTCCGGCAACAAGATTCCGTCGCTTACTTGGCCAAACTTACATTAGCTTACGTATACTTAGATTGACTTACTTATGCTTACGTTAGCTTACGTGTATTTACATTATCTTACTTATACTTACGTTACCTTACTTATACTTACATTACCTTTTTTATACTTTCGTTACCTTTTTATACTTTCGTTAACTTTTTAACTTCATTCCTTTCTTTTACTTAAGTTTCCTATTTATACTTTCGTTAACTTATTATACTTACATTCCTTTTTATATTCGTTACTATTATACTTTCATTACCTTATTTATACTACATTTCCCTTTTTC
>NC_051424.1:7055189-7067689 GCF_015228065.2 Penaeus monodon | reverse complement strand
AACTCCGGAAAGCAAAGCATTAATTTCCGTTATTCCTGTCAACAATGTTTAAAAATACATTGAGGTCCATTTTTCTCTTTGCTGCAGGTTCTATAACATGACATTTTTTCTATACAAATATTCATATAGCTTATCCTATTCACAAAATAACCTTTCAAAGCCAAAAACATCAACACAAAAATGAGACTAGACAAGAGAAAAAGAGAGAGAGAGAGAAACAAAGAATCAGTTTTCGTTATTCCCGACAACTATGTTTAATACTGGACCGAAATTTAGTCTTTTTCTTTGTTCAAGGTTTTATCATGACATAGAAAGGGAGTTAATCAGTATGTGATTTTTTTTTTTTAATCCTATTCACAAGGAAAGGTTACAATACAAAAATAATACACTCAAAGAAAAATACTTTCCCTAATAGCCCAATAGCCAATTGCATTTAGCCCCCTACCCTTTTGCAAATTCAGCCGTACCCCATTTGCTTCACCCTACTATACCTAGTTCAGCCCTCTATACCATGTCTAGCTCATAGTAGTTAAGCCAATGGTAAACCAAATTACACTACAGGTGTTTTATTAACTCCGCACGTCTAAAAATTGTCATGGCGCTCTTTCTCAGGAGTGTTGTGCAGAAAATACCATTTCAACCCTGGGTAGAAACGGAAGTGAGTGGAACATGCACATTATAAGAAAAAGAGGGGCTCAAGAAACAAATATATAAACCGATGAGTGAAAAGAGAAAACATGGGAAGTAAAAAAAAATTGAGAGAAAGTGAGTGAGAGCGAGAGAAAAGAAAGAGAGAGAGAGAGAGAGAGAGAGAGAGAGAGAGAGAGAGAGAGAGAGAGAGAGAGAGACTTTTTTTTTTATTTGGAAAAAAACTTATATCTCAAAAGGATGAGGTAACTTAGGTTATCCTTACTCCTATCTTAATAAGTCCCTGTGTGGGCTCACATTTCACATACAAAACTCGGGCATATAAACAAATTATAATATATACAGTATTTAAAGTACAAAAATGCAAGTCAGTCAGTGATCTGCATTTCATTGAGAGAGAGAGAGAGAGAGAGAGAGAGAGGAGAAATATTAGAAAAAGTGAGAGAGAGTGGAGGGAGAGGAGAGAAAAAAGGAGAAAAAGAGAGAGAGGGAGAGAAAAAGAAGCAAAATCAGAGAGAGAGAGAGAGGGAGAGAGAGAGAGAGAGAGAGAGAGAGAGCGAGAGAGAGAGAGAGAGAGAGAGAGAGAGAGAGAGAGAAAGGCGAGAGAGAAAGAGAGATTTTTTTCCATTCTAGCACAAGTGGCGGGGGTACAGGAGGGTTGCCCCCTTGTTTAAGGAATAGAAAGATGTTAGGAAAGATTAGATTTGGATTTTTGGGTTCGCATAATACGTGGTAACAAATACCCTTAAATGATTATGAAGTCCTTTTTATCTCACTACCTGCCAGCCCCATGTACTGTGCAGCAATATAATACGAAACTCAAGACGAAATTTCCGGTAATCTTACACAGTACCTTCGCATAACCGACCGCGACGATTTGGGGATAGATGGATTCCTCTCACTCTCTACTATATCCAAATGTATCGAAATTATGCAGCGAAAAACCCACAAAACCCCAATTTTTTGCCCCGATAGCAGGGGAAGGCATGAAGGGTACTAGGGAAATTGCTGGGTAAACTAACAATATAACATAATGATAATACCTTTCTATTTTGTTTACTGCAGAGGGTAGCGACCTCCCTATGGGGGATACCCTCGCCCAGGAAAACAAAGAATACTCCATGCATTCACGGCAGGATAGAACATACGAGCTACATGCGGGGCAAACACGGAGAGATGCCGCTGAGCTGGGAGGGTGCTCATCTGCGAGGGCGACTGGAGGTCTTGGGCCGGAGGATACATTCACGCTGCAGTCACACCGACGCCTCTTCTGCCTCTTGACTGACATGAACCAATCACATCTGAACCTCTTTGCTGTGAGGTCCAGACGTGCTGACTCTTTGCACCTAGCGCAGGCCCTCTCCCTACAGAGGAAGCCGTGGCGGTAACAGAACTCGAGCATCGCACCACAGCTCACGGCGACCTCGCGTTTGAGCACTCTCCAACTCGGCCATCGCGGCGGCTACGGATGGCCACCGGCGGTGGCACCTGCAGGCCCGTCTCATTGGTGTTGTGAATCAATCGTGGTTTCCAGAAGAGAAATCCGATCTCGCAGAGTCACTATTACGCACTATATGGCGACACAGTCAGTACAGAAACTATATGGGATAATTACTCTATGTAATGTTATGTAATTATGATTTCTATTCATATTGTACCCCACAGTTTCCCTGGTACCTCTCATGCCCTCCCCTGCTGTCGGGGTCAAGACTGTCGCTAATTGGGGTAGGGGTATAATTTCGATATATTTGGATAGTAGAGAATGAAATGAGTCCATTGACACCAAAATCGTCGCAGGCGATTATGCGAAGGAATTCTGTAAAATTGCCAATCTATGTTCTTATCAACAATGTGTATTGTACGTGTAAATAAACGCCAAAATACTCTCACTTTTCCTTCTTTTTCCACCTTTTCCGTGCTTCTTTTCCATCGGGCGTGTTATGGGCCTTCAAGCCGCTGTTGTCATGGGATCACCGTCAAGTTCGAGATATTTCTTTCTCTTTCTTTCTCCAAAAAATAGCCACCGAAATATTAAAGATATCATGAACATTATCCAAAACGCATGAAATTATGTATGTAAACAAATATCTATTTCATTCGGAGAAAATTATTCTTCGTTTTTCTTTCGTGCTACATCACATGCTAGAATTCTGGATAATAATTTAAAAGAATAATAACTAAGCTTGTATACAATCTGACATTTTTTCCTCGATTATATTCATTACTTTCAGAAGAAATGTGTTACCATTAAAAAATCAGTCTCAAAAGTGCTCTTTGAAACGTTTTCTTTTTCTTTTTCTTCCACCAAAACATGCGTCGTTTGCTTTCTTGTTGAAATGCGGTTCGCAGCGCCATCAGTTGGAGTTTGTTCTGATGACGTCATGAATTGTGTTCGTATTTTTTGTTTTGCATAGTATAATACATCATCCCGTCTGATATGAATTCAAACGATATCTTTTGATGGCAGTCTAGAATCAATTGAGGATGGCTGGCAGGTCTGACCAGACGGTGTTGTTCTCGGGTATCAGTTCGAACCCGAATACTTATCGGATGAGGAGCTCTTGGATTCGGTCGAATTTCAAGCACCGGAAAATTAGTGGTTGGAACAAAGAATAGACAATATTGACCGGCAGGTAGCTAGGCCTTACCATATTTCACGCGGATTTCATCAGCTTCACTCATCGTAGGCCTAAATAAAGCAACCTGCCTAGCCTAGCTACTGAATAGATAGGCGCATGATGATGGTGAACTTGAATGCATAGATACCGCTCTCCCACAGTCAGTGCTCGCATGTTTGTGTGGATAGCACACGTTGCCACTACACATACGTCACAATTTTTTCCCCTGATAACTTTCTAGTCCTTTCTTTTGAACTGGAAGTGGAATAGGTTTACTTAGTAGAGGTCTTGACCGTGGCATCAAATCTAATATTATTACATCTTATTATTTGTAATCTTTGTTTTTTTTTCTATGCAGTTGTGATAAATGTAAGTTGTCTGAAACCCCAGAACAAAACGTGGTGCACAGAAAAGGTACAAATACAGGAGAAAATTTGATGAATACAGTATGTTTAGGACCAGCATAAAATGCATCACACAACATCCAGGTTTCCGTTTAAACTGCCTGGATGTCTGGGCAGTGCAGGAGCTGTACGGCCATTTCAAAGAGCAACAAAAAGACCAATTAAATTCGTTTTGCTTCCGTTTATCATCTATATCTATCCATCCATTTATCTATTTATCTATCTATCGATCTATTTATATATCTATCTCTCTCTCTATATATATGTATGTGCGCACATACACACACACACACACACGCCGCGCGCGACACAACAGTATTACTATCTTAAATATACATATAGACATATGTGTCTTTATTTTTACGTATATAATATATATATATATATATATATATATATATATATATATATATATATTTATTTATTTATTTATTTATGTGTATATATATATGTATGTCTATATATATTTATATATATATATATATATATATATATATATATATATATATATATATATATATATATATATATATATGCACACATATATATACACACACATACGTCTGTATACACACATCTGTGTATATATTCGTATCCGTATATATACGAAATTATTACTAATCGGCTCGCACGTAACCCGGAGGTACGAAAAGCATGACAACGCAATGACTCCTCTGGACGAAAACCACATGACGTCATTTCCAGAACTGGTGGCGCTGGTTCCTTGTGATTCACAGCTGCAGCAGACGACGTTTTTTTGGAGTAAGATTCGCACTTTCACCTTCGGTGGAAGAAAAAAAAATCTATGGTGTTTTATTCAATTTATTTATACAGTATGGGTGTTTGCATGTATAAGAACAAATGTCAGGATGAGTGTCATATATTTTGTTTATATAGTGGTTACTCTTTAATTGCTCTTAAACCAATCATTTCATTATCATTATATATCATTAATATGATTTATATTTAAGACAAAAGAAATAGTAATATTATAGTCATTGTAGAGTTTTATTCGAATGATCAATAGCTGCCTATCAAATTGTATAGAAATTCGAACGCATTGTTCTGTTTAACCGTCTTTCTTTCCTTTGCTTAATAATAAAAAAAATATATTTGTAGTATATTTGCCATTCTCGTAAATTCCCCTTTTCCTGATCAAAAATATTAATGCAGTCTCGAGTTTAAAGATAAATGTGTCAAGTAATGAAACTGAAATTATTACTTATCACCCATTTATCAGCGGTCTATGATCATATTTCTTTTACGTTTTATTGACTTTTTGAGCCTAATAAACATTTCTCATGCATTTCATTATACAGTATTTATGAAAAAACAACAACAACACTAAAAGGCCAAAGAAAATGTTACAAAATAAAATACAAAAAGTAATCGTCATTGAACCAGATTGGGGTCCGCAGCTTTGACTAACTTATTCCTTTGGGAAAGACACTGAGAATTCACGTACACACATGTAGGCCTACATAGACTCGCATGCACACACAACATATGTTGCATAAAAACCTCAACACTTCCACATTTTTAATTTTACGCGACTGACTAGAACCTAATCATAATAAAGGGGAGTGAGGAAGGATATGGGTAGGAAAAGGACGTTAAGTAAATTCTGTAACGTTTAATGTTGATTCCATGTTTCCTTCCAGTACAGAAAACCGTGTGTTGACCAGCATTCACAACATGCGTGTTCTTAATCAGAGATGGGATGTGACAAGCTTATCCCTTTTTGATAGAAGAATAGATAGAACTAGAAAACATCGAAATATACATGTTCTCAAATTGTAGGGGCTGTCATATGTCAACTACTTTTAGAAAAAAAAATCACACTTGAATTAACTTTCCATTATGCACAATACAAAGCAAGGTTGTTTATATCGAATCTGAATATATCCGAGCGCTGTAAATTGTCCACTAGATGTTCATGGCACCAATAAGTTCTTTTCTTGGTTACTTGGAGACACTCATCATGGGAAATCTATTTTGGAATGTTTAGGTCCCTTTCTCTCTCTCTTATATCAATCTACATCTATACCTGTATCTCTATTTATATCTGTATATTTATCTATCTATATCTGTATCTATCTATACCTATATCTATGTCTGTCTATCTGTATTTATCTGTCTATATGTGTGTATACGTAATAGTAAACAGCTGATTACATGGCTTCTGCTTATAAATAGAAAAAACAATGCATTATTATTATCATAATTTCTATTCCATCTCTATTTCCTTTTACCACTACCTATTCTTGTAATGGTTTCTTCTTCGTTGTTATTATTATTATTTTCTCTTCTCTTCCTTTATCATTATCATCACTATTGATATTATTTATCTTCATCTTCTTATCTTTTTCTTGATAAATGTTTACGTTATCACTGTCATTATCGTTATAATTATTATGATTATTATTATCGTTATTATTATTATTATTATTATTATTATTATTATTATTATTATTACCTTTATTTTTATAACTTTTATTCTTATCAACACTGTTATAAAATTATTACTTTTGTCGGTATTGATATCGTTATCATTATTATCATCCTTGAATTTTTATCAGCCCTATTTTTCGCGTTTTTTTTCCTTTTTCCTGCATGTTACTCTGTGACTAATGTTATAATTAAGTGTTAGTTTATTCGTAGTTATGTTTCCATCATATGTCATCGTAGAAAACTTACGAAATGTTGGGACAGAAACACTTTTTGTGCAAATATTTATATGATTATTGTCTTCTTCTAGAGGGTATGTAAGAGTATATATATATTCGTTTTCTGGTAAGAACCTGTGTGTAATACTTAATACTAACACGAATTCTTCTCAAATATGAAAATATTAGTGTAGCAGCATAATATAATTATCTTGCATTTGCAAGAGGAGGGAGAGTGAGAGAGAGAGAGAGAGAGAGAGATTAGCATGAACTACTGGAAAATCAGAAAAAAAAGCTCACATCTACATGCCATTACGAGACGCACAGCAGGAACAGTAGAATAGGAAAGATATCCCTAAGAATGACTCATTCCTGATATGACTCACTTTGTGCATTATCTTTGCGAAGCAAGTCATTTCCTATGACCCATTTCCTGTTTACTTTTTCTTTACATAAAAAAAACAGAAAAAAATGGGGCAAAAAGGTGACCGAAAACGAAAACCAAAAACGGGAATTAGTCATGTGCCTGATGAAGCACTTTCTTAATATTACGGTACACGGACCGAACATGCTTGTCTTCATCATATCCGATCTATCCTCTATTACGTCTTGCCCTTAAAAGTGCAAATAACGTTTTTCTCATTCCCCGTTTTCTTTCTCTTCTGCTGCTTCTTCGTGACGCGTGATGCTACCAGCTGGCCACGATCAGTCGGCCACGTGATATGAATCTCTAGTTCGTCGTATTTTTCGTGCTGGAGGGTCTTGGCAGGTGGAGCGGATGGGTGAATCAGTGATACACCTGTCCGCGAAGTTGCACGATCGGGCTGCGAGATAGCGAGGGAAGGACAACTGCGATGATGACGAAGAGGAATTCACCGAAGCAAATGATACAAATGTTTATATATATATATATATATATATATATATATATATATATATATATCATCTATGTCTTCTGTATGTATATGTATATATATAATATATCTATAATCTATTGTATGTATAAAATTATATGATATATATATATATATACTATACATACACATATACACACACACACACACAACACACACACACACACACACACACACACACACACACACCACACACACACACACACACACACACACACACACACACGTAAACACACACAGATGTGTGTGTGCTTATGCCTCCTCTCCAAGAGATATATTAACATGTTTGTGGAAAGGACAATTGGGAAATTTCTCTTTAACATTTGCAAACAGCACACACTCTAGGCCAGTTACCCTGAGAATCTTGCTACTCGAATACCTTAAAGACGCTCCTCAAGAGTGCGCATGCACGTGGGCTTCAAGGCCGGGAACTGTATAGTGACCTTTGACCCTCCTCATACCCACACGTATTATCTGCAGTACGGTAAAATTATAGGCGAGTACTACATTGAAGATGAAAAAACAACAACATTACAATAACAAAGTGGGACGTTTAATAAACTACCGAAATAAGAAAAAGGCGGGACATTTTTATCAACGTAAAAAACGGGACAGATGCCAAAAACTAGGATTTTGCTGACATTCATACTCTACAAGAAACTCTTCAGGTTTACTCTAGAGGGAAAAAAAGAAGACGTTGTGAGTTAGTTCGTGTTATATAAGAATGTATAGATGTTATTACACAGTTTCTCTTACAAATCATAAACTGGAGAAGAGATACTTTGTTTGGCAGCCCCAGAGACAACGTTAATTTATTTACCTACTGTCAAGTAGCATTCTACAATCATATCTATAACTCATTTGCGATGACAACTCAGTATTCTCCGAGTGTACTTACAATTAAATTTGAAAGTAAGCTTTTCAACTGAACCTGAAGCCTTCTCACAATTTGGCTTTAACATTCGTGTTCACAGGAATTTCAAATAGGATTTTCAGGACATCCCGCAAGAAAACACCGGGCAGCTTCGTTACGCCATCTGTCTTTATCGCTGCGACTAAATACTTCTTATTCAGATGTCTACAATTCTTATGCCATTGAAAGTATTTTTCTGCGTTTTTGCAATACAACATTCAGTTCCCCTGTTCAAACTTTCCCGGTTTTCAAATCCCGAAAAAAAACCAACGCCGCCATGAGATCCGGTACAAAAAATAAAATAAAATAAAATAAAAATCAGTGACTATGAGTTGAAACGAAAAGATAATAAATATTGAAATATTTGGAGGAATAGCTCTTTTCACCATAAAATATTTGGCGGAAAAAACATATGTTTCAACAGACTATTCCAATAACACCAGGCAAATAGGCTACCAGGTGTGTTCATCATAAATACAAAAGAATTAAATGTTATGTAAAGACCACCTTCTTCAGCAGATGTTTAATACCTTTCAGTGAAACAAATGCTATAAGAAAAAAAAAAAAAAAACTACACGTTAAAAATCCTCTACAATCTGAAGACAGTTTTACCTTAACTGAACAATGAAAATTTCGAAATGGGAGAAAAACACCATTAACCTTGCGCAAACAGTGTAACTTCAAACTATACAACAGCCAGACCACATCATCAAAATCATACTAAATAAGTTAGTTGTGACATCAAACAATGTAAACACAGCTAGACCGCATCACTGAAATCATCTTACTTTTAAAAGCAAAATTCAGAAACGGCCAACAGCTAAAAGGCGAATTAATGCTAACACATACTAAAGGTTTTGTATAGAAATAGACTTTTAGACAGTTGTTTAATGATGTGCTGAAAAGTATTAGAAACATCTATGAGTACATTGTGGAGTGCTTACTGGAGAGACCGAAGAACGAGTTATATTCAGCAGTGAACGAAAAAAAAGGGCCAAACCAGTTTATCATTCTCTCTCTCTCTCTCTCTCTCTCTCTCTCTCTCTCTCTCTCTCTCTCTCTCTCTCTCTCTCTCTCTCTCTCTCTCTCTCTCTCTCTCTCTCTCTCTCTCTCTCTCTCTCTCTCTCTCTCTCTCTCTCTCTCTCTCTCTCTCTCTCTCTCTCTCTCTCTCTCTCTCTCTCCCTCTCTCTCTACGTTTATTTACTGAACATTACAATGATCAAAAACACTATTACAGTGTCAGTCCATTTCGTAACAGGTAGAACGTCAAAAATGAAATGATGATGATGATGATAGTAATAATGATGATGATGATAATAATAATAATAATAATAATAATAAAATAATAATAATAATAATAATATTACGATAGTAATAAGGTAATTATTGATAACACAACCCAACTCAAGTCAACAATCTTGGGGGATACCGTGGGGAGATGGGGATGGGGGTTATGGCTAATTTCGCTAATAGTAGGTATAATAAAAAAGCAGAAGAAAATGTAAAAATGAAAATATCCGAGCCCAAAAAACACATTTCATATAAAGAGGAAAGTGAAAAAAAAACAAGCTAAGATTCGGCCACCGGAAGATTCGACACGGCTTCGCGCGACTGAACGAACGAATGAACCCCGAGTCCGAATAGAAACAAACTACCACAAAGATCACCGTAAGAACCAAAAATCTTCCTAACCTGAGGGTCATTTCTGACGAAGATATGATCGAAACCGGCCATATACATCTGTTATAATGGGAAGATATTCATTCTCATCCACACCTTTTATAGATTTGTCTACATCAATACGGTCTAACCTTTTATATTAGGTTACTGCGCAGCCAAGTTTGTTCACTGCGAGGCGAGAACGGTTGTTCATGTTATATGTCAGTTAATTGTAGTTTTTCATATCTTTTTGGCAGTGCCCTTAGATTTTGACTTATCTTAGCTCGGTTTTTATAGTAACATATACCATAATGATTATAATAATAATAATAATGATGATGATGATGATGATGATGATGATGATGATGATGATGATGATGATGATGATGATGATGATGATGATGATGATGATGATGATGATGATGATAATAATAATAATAATAATGATAAATAATGATAAATAATGATAATAATAATAATTATAATAATAATAATAATAATAGTAATAATTAAATAATAATAATAATAATAATAATAATAATAATAATAATAATAATAACAATAATAATAATAATAATAATAATAATAATAATAATAATAATAATACATCAGAGTCACACAGAATGACTCTTCCACCTTCGATTTGACGTGACTATGAGCTGACAACAATGGCTAATACTAACATTATTTTCATCTACATCACATAGACTCACTTTCAGGTTTGATAAAGCTGAAAATGGAGATTATGCTAAAAACTAAATCAAAGTTGTAAAATGCTTCAAATTTCTACTAAAGCACGGGCGTAGCATAAAGTTTACAGATATAGCACATCACTTTTCCTACCGCATGATTCACCGTCAGTATTATTTTTATCCAGCATTTTTAACTGTATTGATATAAATCATGTGCGTTTTTATGTAACCATCATCTCCATATTTTACTACCAACATATCGCTTTTTAAGAACATACACACATTATTGTTGTTGCTGTTATTGTTATTGTTATTATTATAATCATTACTATAATTCTCATTATTATTATTATTACTGTTGTTGCTAATGTTGTCTGGCATAAAGAGAGTTTCAATACGAATGAATTATGTTGTAGCTTTGACTTTGGCTATGTTGATTTTAGAATTCGCTCTACGGATGTTTTCGCCATGTTTCAGTATACTTTTATTTTAATATTTTGTCCCTTCTTTGATCACTGAAAAACGTGAAGTGGTAGCGTTTCCTTGTTTAGTTTAAGCCTAAGAGAGGCCCATGGTAGGTCTTGCTTTCGTAAATAAATAGTGCTCGTGATATGGCTCTGGTTTACGTAAAGCATAAAGATGTCACAATCGGTAAAAGTAACTTAAAATTTATATTAAAGTGACAATAAAACATAGAGCAAATAACCCCATTAAACCCAACGAAAGTCTGATGTAGAACCTAATCAAACTAACATAAAACCAAGGCTACTATACACGATAAAGCAAAAATGAAATGAACTGCAAGATTCTAGTAAAAATAAAATTTTCAGATTGATAAAATGCAAACTAAAAAGGGTTCTAGAAAAACTCTAAAGTTACGGGTTCTGTATTTTGCTGAAGGCGTGGCAGCTTTCACGAACACAACCAAGATTCCTTACAAATATCTAACGTCTCTGATATTCCCGATGTCGCGTTCCACTGCCTCACATTAAAAAAATATATAATAGAAAATGGACACAAAATTAATAGATAAAATAAAAAATAAAACAAGTCGCTCTTTCTGTTTAACTTTATGTCTCGCGTATGAGTGGCGGTTCATCTGCCTTTTCACCTGCGCAGTGACATCAGTGCACAACGCCAATTAGAGAAATAACATTTAATCACTTGCGCAAGATTACGTGTCGTATAAATATTTTTTTCGTGGGTGAAATAGCATTACAAATTACGTAGCTAATGTAGCGGTTAACTAATAAAATCGGATATCCGCACCGAGGCTACCTCATCGTCTACGAGGGGAAATCACAGCATTTCACTCGCTGCAACATGACATTCACTTTTATACCTTTTTCTACGCTTGTCATAATAAACTCATCCACAAGGCAACTAGTGGATGCAGTGGGTACAGGCGACTGGGCAAGAGAGACATCGAGGACGACATCGAAGGAGGTTGTACTTGGGTATTGATATTTTGAGAAGTGAAGGAACTCGATGACATTGTAGCTGGGAAGGCTTTTGCAACATTACCCTAAGCAGGAAAAACAAGATAGTAGGGTAGGGGTATGCTTAGGGGTTTTCTTAATGAGAAATTTACAGGAAGATACGAGTATGACCTTCATATTCTCTAGGGAAATAGTTATATAACTAATTGCAGGCAGATTATGACGATTAATGGACCCGCGTTCAAATTGGTCAAAACACCTAGCGTAATAAGACCATAGTTGCGATTCCTTCGACTAAAATCTTGGCGAATTAGGTAAGATAAAGTATAAATTGTATGCTTGAATTTGTCGCTATAATATGTATCAAGGAAATGCATCTGACTGATCAGTGTTGCCAACTGTTAGGTGTAAATATTGGATAGATTGATGAGCAAAATCCGTTAGAAATCATTAGACATTATACCGACATCATATTTAAATATGTAAATTACAAAGACGTGCACAGGCACATGCACATGCGCATGCACATGCACATACGCATACATAT
>NC_051424.1:7050189-7052689 GCF_015228065.2 Penaeus monodon | reverse complement strand
ATAATAAAATTAATATAATCAATAAGTGCTAAACTGTAGACAGTACTACCTGATCGATAGAATACAGTTTTCGTGCAACAAAGCAAGTGATGGGTAACATTATGCGACTTGGGCGCCTTTCACATTTTGCAGTGGTGATATGAAACTGGCTTTGCCTCCAAAACCGTATCCTGCTGTACCAATATCCCTTGCGTAACCTAGTCAATGTAATCTGCTGTCTCCGAAACAGTCCGGTATAAATCTATACGGTTTGTCTACATCTGATGTCTGCTGTACTCTCATAATGCCAGATGATACCAATGTCCGTGTTTCTTCATCTTTTCTGTGGACCCTAGCTGACCCTCATAATCTGGAAGACAGCCGATAACACGTTTTTTTCACCTGATTGAGAGATAGCGGCACTGCTTACTATGGTTCTTCGTGGGAGAGTACTAATTTGCCTAATGAATCAAGCCTGTCACAGCATGATATTCCTATATGATAGGCTGTCTAGTATATTGAAACTTGAATAGCCTGTTTCGATGGTCCAGATATTTGGGGAGGACAGTTTCTAGTTGCCATATTTTCCGGATTAAATGCTGTGAGTCTATGGAGTGCACCCTAACTGTCAGTAAAGACAGCCAGTTACCGCTGTTGTTTACTACCTTTTTTAATGACATGACATGTAGCTACTGACTCAGAATCATATGTGCTTGCCCAGTTGGAACTACACACTTTCTTTAAGATCTACACCAGGAATTAATACACTTATCCCTGCTGCTCAGTAAGGATCAGTGGAGGCGTCACAGTAGATTGTAAGTGAGAGTGTACCATGAGGGGTATGGAGAATATCATCTGTATATTTCAAGTAATGAGATTTTATTTCTGTTCTTGTAGTCATGGATTTAGGCCCTGTTAATTTGTCAATATGAGCATATACATTAGTTCTGTGCTAACAAGTGGGCTTGCATAGTCTACCATGCACTTAACAAGAGATATATATGTCAACCTTAGGACTCTTATAGAGGCATCTACATACTTGTTATTTATGTACAGTGACGGTCTTAAATGCGCAAGGCAACATTCCTTGAAGTTCTAACAATACCCTTGATAAAGCGAGGCTTGTGGGAGATGAGGGTAATAACCATAACGCCAAGATATGTATAGGTGTCAGTTCTTGCAATAATTTGTCCACCTAACTTGGAATGTAAGGTAGTTTACGAGGTCTGGACATATGCTTAGTTTTGACGGGTTTGATTATGAGAACAAGGGAAGCACACTTTTTGCTGAACCTCTGAAGAACATAATCTCCCCTATCAAATACCCGAATAAGAATGTCATCAGCATAGGATGCGACGCTGCATATGTTTTGTTATGTATGTGAATCTGTTACACAGTTCCTCTTTAGTCGTATATTTTGTATTAGGGATTACTAACAATATGTTTAAGTTACCCGCCGCAATGCGTTTTCTATGTACGCGCGTTCCCTACCGGCAAGTATGGAGATTACTAACACTCTCATACACGATTTTAATTAAAAGAAGCAGCACCTTACAGGAAGGCATATGATTAACCTTAATACAAAAGGCTACAAGAAGACCCAACGTACAAAGTTGGCGACGAGCATGGGATTACCTCAAAGGATTTATTAGAGCAATAAATTATACATTCCAGGTCAGTATATGACGTATTGGTGAATTTGCACGTGTGCTCACACACAACAGGTTTCCTAACTCAATGATGAGCTTACAAAGAGAGTGCATAGGTATATTAAACAATATAATTGACAATACTCCCCATTGCGGAGTGCCTAATTCTAATTCGCAATAAACCCTGTAGGTGCCTTGATACCACACTTTTGATCTTCTCAAAGACAGATAATCCTTTATTCATGGTAGAAGCTTGCCTTTAACTTCTATAAGAGTTAGTTCATGGAGAATCGCAGTACGGGAGGCTTTGCCGAATGCTCCCTTGAAATATATAAATTAAGAAGGCTTCCATTTAGGTATTGTGCTAAACACATCCGACATCAGAGAAAGAAGAGGATTTCTCCCCTTTATCTGTGTCTTTGCAAGAAGTCGGATGATGTCATAAGTGGCTCCATCAAACTGAGGTGCAGTGGATTTGCTAGTCTTAATGAATGCAAGGAGTTCTTCCCTTGTAAATGGTGCGTCAGTCTCATCTAAGAGTTGGCACTAATAGTCAATTGCGTTTTTGTAATTGAATTTAAGAGAGCACCAGCGTATAAACAATGGGAGATTATCAAGAGAAGAGTCCTCACTCCATTTATTGAGGACAGATGAGGCTACCCTTTCTAGATGTGGATGGGTGTTACACTGTAAGTGTGGCCTTTGATCTTTTTGATTTCCTTCCATATATTACTCATGAGAGTCACGAGTCATTTGATTCTGTTCAGGCATAAAATCTTTCATCCCGTTTTTTTAAGCTAGTATCTCACTGATCTTTTCATTAACAAAACACAAGCTCCCTAGCTAAGTACACCCCCCAAGTGTTAGAGCTG
>NC_051424.1:7040189-7045189 GCF_015228065.2 Penaeus monodon | reverse complement strand
GTAGAAAGGGAGCAGGAGAGAGATTTTTCTGTATGTAGGTATGTAGGTGTGTGCGATAATGCAATTATCCAAGATTCTGACATGTTTTCGATTTTATTTATGTATACTAGAGCATCCTTGCACCAAAATGAAGAAACAAAAATACTTGTCTTTGATATAAGAATGCGACCCGGTCTCTATGGCAGTAAAAACTAGTATAAGTATAGAAAAAAGTAGATTTCTATTTTTCACCTTAGTCTTGTGCATAAGATTCGCTTCCTTTAACCTTTTCAGTCATACTCTTATTTCTGTAAACAGCCAAAGTATTACCCAATTCGTTCGTTTGTTTTGTTTGTTTCATAGAAATAATATAAAGGGAGCAAATAGATGGCAGTTTCTTGTAAATTTTGTCCTCGAAACTTTCACAGGTGGAAAGGTAATAAGTATCAACCTGGCAGATTAAATATTTGGCGTGTTATAGCATGGAATACGACAGAAAAAAACAATGCATTCTTGGCTCCTCACAGGACATTGCGAATTACAGTACATTTTACAAAGTTCATATTCGTTAGGCAATATATTTTCTTTGTTAGACAAAGGAATAGTGTTAGTTTCTCCGCAAATGGCAACTCGACAGAAAAGAGAACGGGCTAGCCTCAAGTCGCGGGGTCAACGTAGCATATAAGTGAGTCTTAATTCATATTGATTAACATCTCGAGTGGGTGGAAATGTGGTGGATAGGCTTGAACGAATATTTGGAGATTTGAGCGAAAGAAATCGGTTTTCCCAGCGGTCGGGAACCTTAACGTGACGTCACCAGGACAAATCTTTCATATTATAACGTTTTCTTTTTTATTGATATAGCACTTTGAGAGCAGGATGTAGAAGCGGTAGACTTGAACGAAGGAGAAAGAAAATGAGCGAAGAGAGGTGGGTCGGCGAAGCGTCGGGAAGCCGTGCATGACGTCATCGGTGTGAGCCCCGTCGCCCCGGCGGCGTCATTCGCTCGCCAGACAGCGCGGGATTAGGACGCAGGGGGAGGCAGCTCCAAGAATTTTTGTTTCCCCGCTTGCTGACTCGTTTTAAAGAGTTGATCGTACCTATTTTTTTGGCAATAGGATTTAGTCAACTCACCACTCTTTTTAATTATTACACCCCCAGATTTGATAACAGCATTTGAATTTTAAGGTAAAGTATTCGTCGTGGAGAAGACAAGGCAAAACGTCGCTAATGGCTTCCTCTCTCCCTCTGTGTATGTGTTGCGCCAGCCAGGTTTGGCCTTTTTAGCCGATTGTAGTCAGTTCTCAGTTCCTCTCGTGTTTCTCAAAGCACTGTATTTTTATATGAATAATATTTGAGAGATTGTGCTCTTAAAAAAAAAAATTGGTTCAGTCTTGAGAATCTCACGCTCGAGTTTAAGGCATCATATGATTTCATTAATAATAATACCATCTTCACCATGAACTTGGAAAATCAAAGTCTGATTAGCCGTAGGTCTATTGTTGATAATATCTATTTTTATCTGTCGAATTTTACTGTTTTAAGCTGTTTAAGGTTGGCAGCTGCTCGGCACGGCGGCTGCTTCCTCTTCGCTCCAAGATGTCTTCGAAGATGACTACGTAGACAGGGTGAAGTGAAGGGGGGAAACATGCAGTTGATGTGAAGTGCAACTATGATGTGAATGTTCTCTCTATGTCTTTATTATATCGAAAGAGCGTATGAGTAGATTTTTTCAGAAAGGCTTACGGTACACTTGTGGAAACGCATTTTTTTTTTTCAAATCAAATTCTCCGTAGAAAGTCGGCCGCCGAGGCGAAGACGTCTCGGGGCGTGTCGTGAGCGGCCCCGAGGCCACTGACCACGTGATTTCTCGATTTCGCCTCCGTGAAGGTTCCTTTTTGGGAGCAGCTGGCCCTCCTCCTCCTCTTATCTTGTATATTTCGCCGATGCAAGGGGCTGAACTTTGAACAATTCGGTTTAAAGCATGCGTTGTTCACTCCGAAGCGGCCCGTAAATAACCCTGGTTGAGTAGGGTGTTGAAACCTGGCACGAGGACCTTCGAGATGTTCAGATTCATGTCGTAATGCAAGAAATATGGCTTGTTGCGTCATCCCACGCCTGTGGGAGCGGTTTGAACTGGCCTCGCCGTAGCCTTTAAAGTCGAAAGTTGAAGAAACGGATGAGTAAGCAGGTTCTTGGGAAAATATTGATTATCGGTTTTATCTCCACATTTACTACGTTTCGGACATCGCGGTAGGGAGCTTCGGCGCCGTCGCTTTCCGACACCAACTCATTCCGGTTGTCTCTGTTCTTTCATCTGCCTCTGTTCGCGCGTCAGTCATTCGCCATCTTACTCGAGTTTATTTTTATCTTGTACCCTCCCCGCTGCCATCTCTCTCCCCCCTCGTCTCCTCGCCTCACATTTCTCTCTCTCTCTCTCTCTCTCTCTCTCTCTCTCTCTCTCATCTCTCTCTCTCTCTCTCTCTCTCTCTCCTCTCTCTCTCTCTCTCTCTCAATCTCTATCTCTATCTATCTGTCTGTCTCCCTCCCCCCTCACTCCCCCCCCTTTCTCCTTCACTCCCCCTCCCCCCTTTCTCCTTCACTCCCCCTCCCCCCTTTCTCCTTCACTCCCCCTCTCTCTCTCTCTCCTCTCCTCTCTCTCCTCTCTCTCTCTCTCTCTCTCTCTCTCTCTCTCTCTCTCTCTCTCTCTTTTCCTTCACTCCCCCCATCTCTGTTTCTTTCACTTCCCCCCTCTCTCTCCTTCATTCCCTTCCCCCCTCTCTCTCCTTCATTCCCTCCTCTCTCCTCCTACATCCCCTCTCCTTCACTCTCTCCCTCTCAATCAGGCTTCCCCTTCGTGACCTGCCCCTCCCTTCCACTTCCTTACTCCCCCTGCCCCCTCCCCCTCTTCCCATCCCCTATCCCTCCCTCTTCTGTACTCACCCTGACACCCTCCCACCCTCATCCCGTTTTTCGCTCTTTGTCCGTCCTGTATTTCTTCATCGTACTCTTACAAATGTCGGTAAATAATTATATTGGGTAATCAGAAACGCACAGGTTAAATCACGGCGGCACAGCTCTCCGCGTCCCCCCTGGTCTGCCGAACATGGCGAGGGCGTGGTAGAGCCGCAGCAGGAGAGAGAGAGAGCGGCCGAGGCGCGAGAAGAGGGAGAGCGAAGGGCGTAGGGGGGAGGGGGGGGTGGGAGTTGTGAGTACGTTTGTCCGTTATGTGGGAGACGCGGGTTCTTGCTGGAGAAGAGGTGTGGTCGGCTCTGGCGGTCGGATATTGAGCGATTTGTATGTTTATTGTTTATCCACTTGGAGATCCAGCGTCGTGGGAGAGGAGGGCGGCGGTGGGGCGCTAAGTGTTTTGTTCGTTGTGGCGCTGTTTGCGCAGGTGTGGTTTCAGTGTATGTAACATCTGTAAAGTAAATGTGCAAATAGGAAAAGTATCGACGTTGGCTTGTGTGAGCGGCATGGCGTCTTGATTTTCTACCACTCTACTTCCTTGCCTTTGCCTTTCAAACTTCCCTATCCCCCTCTTTTCTTCCCTTAACCACAGTTCCTCCTCTTCACCCATGTTTACTACTCTCCCCTCCCCCCACTATCTGCGCCTCCAAGCGTACCTGAGTGAGGTCGCCGCCAGCCTTTTGACCTCCTCACGCTTGCTCTGCCAAGCCGCCTGCTATCGATTTTCTCGCAGGCTCCGCTACTTATCTCTCCTCTCATTTCTTCGTTTCTTGCCACCTTGCCCTCTTCCGTCGCGGTCGAACAGGGCCTGTCCTGGCTTGATATCAAAAGGTACTTAGTGGTGTTGAGGGTATTAATCCTATGCATAGATCTATCGGTTCGAGTACAGAGCTTTCCGTTTTCTTTGTTAATGCATCTCCTAAACCTCTCGGTCATCTTTTCTGGCCCTTGTCTGCTCGTCTCGTTTACCTCCGTTCCTGCCTTCAGAGAGCGCCTATTGCCTCTTCGAATGCCTGAGTAACAGGGGTCTAGTAGGAGACAGCTGTGGCAAGAGTGCGGTGTGGGCTAGGTCGAGCGGGGGGGGGGGGGGCGCTAAGCCATCTCGGGGGTGCGAAGTTGTGATCCGGAGCGGAGGAGGGGCTGGTTGTAAGGGGAGGGGGGGAGGGGGTCAGGTTGCTTTCATTATTCCCTCTTTCGTCGATCGTTTAGTCAACGAATGGTACGTCTTACCGTTATTATATTCATTCTTCTCTTTGTAACACTTGCATGTGGCACTCTAGCAATTCTTTTATGTTGATTTATGTTATACGTTCGTGTTCGTTTTGTAAGTAATGACACAGCATATTGACGACACAAGCATTGTGGTGATGTATAGATAACCGAATGTGCAAAGTGTTGCAGCCAGATGGAAGCTGTGTGGTTGGGGCAGCTGGTGGTCGAAGTGAATGTGAGAAAGAATGCGGGGCGGAGATCAGTCACCCGTCGCTCTGGGAGTAAGAGAGGCTTTGTGATGTGAGGCACGCACTTGCACACGTACGTACATACGTACACACACACCAACTCGTGCGTGCATGCACGCACTTACCCATACACCCACCCAAAACCCACCTACCTATACACACACACACACACACACACACACACACACACACACACACACACACACACACACACACACACACACACACATACTCACTCACTCACTCACTCACTCACTCACTCACTCATATACGCACGCGCACACACTCATATACGCACGCGCACACACTCATATACGCACGCGCGCGCACACACTCATATACGCACACATACGCACACACACACACTCATATACGCATGCACACTCATATACGCTTTACACACTCGTATACGCTTACACACATTCGGATGCACACACATACGCATGCACACAAACATACGCATGCACACAAACATACGCATGCACACAAACATACGCATGCACACAAACATACGCATGCACACAAACATACGCATGCACACACAGTCACACACACACAGACACACACAACACACCAACACCACGACACCAC
>NC_051424.1:7012689-7037689 GCF_015228065.2 Penaeus monodon | reverse complement strand
TATATTTGTAAAAGTGTACGAATGTTCAGAGAAGCAGCAAATCACTTGGAATGCAACCGTTTGTGGAGATATTGCCTTGGTTGGAGCGCTCACAGCAACCAGCTCGTTGTGAATGAGGTTATGTGGTCAGCGGTGATTAGCAGAGTGAAAGGGTAGCGGCTAAATAGTGATGTACTTATCCAGAACAAGAGTCTGCGCTGACAAAAACTGTGAAGTCAAAGTGATTCTCCCCCCCCCCCTCTCTCTCTCTCTCTCTCTCTCTCTCTCTCTCTCTCTCTCTCTCTCTCTCTCTCTCTCTCTCTCTCTCTCTCTCTCTCTCTCTCTCTCTCTCTCTCTATCTCTCTCTCCCCCCCCCTCCCTCCCCCCCTCCCCCCCCCTCCCTCCCTCCCTCTCAAGGATGAACATCTGCCGTGCAGCTGTGGCTCGGTAGCTTATGATCGGTGGGGGTTGAACACTTGTGTCTCCTGTGCATGCGGTACGACTGGACGCTTGTCACAAGTGTGTAAGACTGACGAGAGAGAGAGAGAGACAGACAGACAGACAGACAGAGAGAGAGAGAGAGAGAGAGAGAGATAGGGGGAGTATGTGTCTCTGTGCAAGTGTGCAATATATATAATTATATAAATATATAAATCACGTATTTATGGAAATTATTAAGTGATCAATTGAGTCTTCGACAGCTGTTGCAGTCAGCATGTGTATGTTCATCTATCTTTGTTTTGACTTTGTTCTCGCGGTCCCAAGGAACACTTGTTCTTACAGACTTCATAGGAGAGACGGAGGGGGGGATAATTTACCTTGACGCGCTTGCTCATTCGCTTCGGCTTCCTCTCCTCTCTGCCCCTTCTCATCTTCTCTTTTTCCCTTTCCATCTCTCACCACGTCTTATCTCCCTCCCCCTCCTTCTCTCCCTGTCCGTCTCCTCTCCTCTCTCCTTCCTTTTCCTCTCTCTGCATCCCAACCCCCTTTTCCACGTCTTTCCCTCCGCTCCCCGCAGCCATTTTTCCATCTCTTTTTCCCACCCCAATTCCAACCCTCATCCCCCCTCCCCCTCCCCCCTCTAACTCCTATCTCCGTTATCATTACAGTTGCACATGTTCGTTCGTTCGTGTGTGATCCTCGCGTCGCCAGCCCGCGAGGTCGCCAGCGGACCAATCCCGTGTCCCCGCTCCTCGTGACGGCCGATAATCCCTTTGTTCAGTTTGTCTTTTTGTTATAGAGGTTTGTGTCCTTCGTTATAGAGGTTTGTGTCCTTCGTTATAGAGGTTTGTCTCCTTCGTTAGAGGTGGTTTTGATTAGGAGAGAGAGAAGTGATGATGCTTGTGTGTGTTGCGGGGGCAAAAATGAGGAGTGTGATGAGAGATTTGGTGGGATTGTGGCTTGTAAGCGAGGGTGATGGATGTCGCTATCGATACAGCGAGGAATTATATTAACGGTGCAAGAAGTCGAAGTGTATGATAATTACTTTTGCTTGTATGGTTATTGCTCTCATTGTTATTTATTTATTTTTGGCGATGTTCGTTTTGTTTTTGTTGCTTTTCTTATTGTTTACTGGAAATATTACTGTTATAATTATCATTATTTTTATCGTTATTGTTATCATTATCGATTTTATTATTATTATTTGCATGAGAGAGAGAGAGAGAGAGAGAGAGAGAGAGAGAGAGAGAGAGAGAGAGAGAGAGAGAGAGAGAGAGAGAGAGAGAGAGAGAGAGAGAGAGAGAGATTCTCGATATCGTGTATTCCAGCGTCTTCTTAAAAAAACACAGGGACTGGTTTCACTTTCACTTCTTCCTCTCTCTCGGCACTCTCCTCTCCTAATTCTCCGCACTTCTCTCGCCCTTTTATCCCTCGCTGTTTTGCTGCATGGTCTCTTCTGTTCCCTTCTTTTTATCTCTTATCCCATTTCTCTTTTTCCTCCCTGCTATCTTTCACTCTCCCCCCCCCCTCCCCCTCCCCCTCAGTCTCTCCACTTCCCCCCCTCTCCCGCTCCTCCCAACAAGGGTGGAGCGAGGTAGCCACCCCTACCTGCCCCTCCCTGCCCCTCAGGTGAGCTGTGTGTGTATGCACGGTGTGGCCCGATCCACTTGGGGCGGACACCGAACGCAAGCTCTCCTTTAAGCCTCCCTTTCCCCACGCGAACGGCCGCGGCGCCCTGGCGACAGACGCGATCAAAGGACGCACTCGCAGGCGGTTTCCCAGGAGGGGCGGCGGCGCGAAAGCATCACCGATGGCGTTGGGATGCGCGTTGGAGGCCTGTGGTGTTCGTGTGTGTGTGTTTACTACTTTACTCGTTGTTCTTTCTCATATCTATTTGCGTGTAAATTTATGTTTAATTATGTATAAACCTGCATTCGTCCATACGTATATACGTACGTACACACAGTCACATACACGTTTATATATATATATATTATATATATATATATAATATATATAATATAATATAATATAATATATATATAATATATATATAATATATATATAATATATATATATATAATATATATATATATATAATATATATATAATATATATATAATATATATATATATATATATATATATATATATATATATATATATATATATATATATATATATATATATATATATATATATATATATATATATAATATATATAAAATGTGTGTGTGCGTGTATTTTTTCTGAGTACGCACCAATATTATTTGGTTGATTGACAAGAAGCAAGGGAGTGAGTGTGGAGAGAGTCTCAGAACGCATGGTGTCAAATAGTATGTGTGAGTTGCGGTGTAAATCGAAAGCGGTGTTTATGCATTCTTATTGTGTCACGGTTGTGTGTGTGTGGTGCTCGGGAATCCACCCCCACACTCTGTCGCGCGCGCGTGTGTGTGTGTGTGTGTGTGTGTGTGTGTGTGTGTGTGTGTGTTGTTTGCGTGCGTGCGTGCGTGTATGTGTGTGTATGCGCGCGCGCTCGCGCCTTTGCGTGCGTCTGTATCTATCAGTATTTTCTTCCTCTCCCTTTCCTTCACCCCCGCAGAACCGACTCAAAAAAGACGAGCCGAGACACTGATACCAGTCACGTGATGAGTTACAAGGCACGGCGCCGGTAAGGACTTGCTATCAGGCTTTGCTGTTCAGATAAGCCACCCACGCCGTCGACTTGTTCTTACAAACGTGTCACAGCGCAGGTACCCCCAAGTTCCTATCAAACCGTGCCACTGCCCATGCACTGTTTTGGACCACATCAACCCAAAGTTTACAATAATCACGGGTGTACATGGTGCCACAGTCATACCAAAGATACGAACAGGTAACCAACTGACCACAGTCAGATACACCAACATGCGGTTCGGAATGCGACAGCCCACAATACCCCAAGTACCAACGCATGCATTATAATGCCACGGTTATACCATGCCTTTCCCGCGGGATCATGTTGCCACAACCTAATAGCAATACACACACCAACGTGTTATTCGTAATACCGCGGTCCTACCAAATACACCAACACGCGGTTCAGTGTGGCGCATCTATACCAGACTAGCCAACTACCAGTTTTGTTGAATGCCACAGGGAGCAAACTAGCGAGGGTACCAGTGCTATCGGGAGTGCTTCGCCTCTGTAATAACAATCAGACATACATTTTTCATGGCTGAATCCAGACTGAGATATCGAATATCTGAATTCTATATCCGGTGATGAGGAGGGGGTAATGTGGGGGTGGGGGGGCTGCTATCGGGAGGAGGGAAGTTTCTGTTGTGTAGATATTCTCGTTGTTTGGCGTTTGTTCTCGTTATTATTTCGTTATTTTTTTTCGTCTTCGCGTTTTTTAGTCTTCCGTTGGGTGTAAAGCAGAGGGTACGGGGATGGGGGGGGGGGCTGGTGTCACAAAGGGTATTGTGTTGTGATGTTCCCTTTATTTCTCTCTCTCTCTCTCTCTCTCTCTCTCTCTCTCTCTCTCTCTCTCTCTCTCTCTCTATATATATATATATATATATATATATATATATATATATATATATAATCACTCGTTTTCATTCTGTGTACACTACTGATTTTTTTTTTTACACTTATTTTGTCATTGACATTTGTCGTGTGTCCAGCAGTGTTGTTACGTTGTTGCAATTTCGGTGTATGTGGGAGGGGGGGGGGGCTTGCTTAACAGAGACGCTATCCTCATTTTCTGCGCTTTGTTGCCGATTTTCGTTCTATTCATTCTTATCCCGTTTTTCCTTATTTATTCGTAGATTCTCCATTCTCTCCGTTCTTTCCCCCCTTCTCTCTCATTTTATTTTATTTTACTTTATTTGTTCTGAGGTCATCTCCTTTAACCATTTCCTTTCTCTTTCTTTTCTCTTGTTCCTCCTACTACCTTCCTAATTCCTCCTAATTCTCCTTTTTTCCTCCTCCTCCTCCTCCTTTTCTCTTCCTCTTCCTTTTCCTCTTCCTCTGCTCCTCCTTTTCTTCTGCTGCTGCTCCTCTCCCTGCCTCCCTCCCTCCCTCCCTCCCATACTCCCTCCCATACTCCCTCCCTCCCTCCCTCCTACCCACCCTCTTCTTTTCTCCCTTTTCTTGATTTTCCATCTCCCCCTCCCTCCTCTGCTTCCCTCTCTATTCCACCTACACTTCCGGGCATTGCGCTCTCAATACTCGCACTGGCAGATCAATATTTGCTTGCAATAACACGGAGCCATTTCTTGAAGCAATTTACTTTATATTCCTGTGCTCACGTGGAATCATCGGCGCAAGTGTACTGTATATTAAGACTTGACAGACACGATTAGATAATTTTATAAGGTCTAGGAAGGAAAAAGAGTATTTAAGATTAACGTCATGTGTGAAGGAGAGAGTGAACAGAAAAGAGAAAATTTAAGATGAGGTTAGATCAGATTAGATGCAATCGTTTTGTCCTGGTGTGACGAGAGAATGTGACGTCGGTCGCGCGCACGTGTGTATATGTGTGTGGGGGGGGGGTCATTGTGGGGTCCCCGTGCGTTCTTTGTGGGGGACGGCTGTTGTGTCACAGGATGTGCGACGTTGTTTCTGTTTTTTTTTTTATTTATTTTTTTTTTTAATTTCATTATTGTCGGTTTTACTAATGTTTTTGATTACTATGACTTACTGATGGTTTTTGTGGTGGTAATTATTGGAAAAGGGATTCTTACTACTACTACATTTATTAGTATAATTATTGAGTTATTCTAGAGTCTACACGCATAATGGATCAGTTTACCCATGCATGTTAAACTAGATACGCATGATTGTTTTAGAAGAGAGAGAGAGATAGATAGATAGATAGATAGATAGATAAATATCCAGACTGAAGACAATGCCGAACGACGTCAACGTGAAGCTTCACCTAATCTGATACCTGATTATATGCATTATTCTCTGTCGCAAAGCTGCGTGCGTGTATTGTGTTTGTTCGTTCGTTTGTTCGAGACGTGCCTTGAAAAGCAAAAGTCGAAAACGAATCTTCTTCAATCTGCGGCGCTGCCATCTACCGGCGCTGTTTCCGTTTCACTTGCTTCATCGCCTCTCCGCCCCGTGCATAACGGAGGGGGGGGGGGTTGGGGGAACTTTATTGTGTTGTTCTGTCTCTTGTCATATTTTTCTTCTTTCTCCTTTTTTTTTCGTTGTTCTCATGTTTCTGTCTTATCATCTCCTCTTGCCTTTTCACTTATTCTATTTTATTCTTAGTTCTCTTTCTTCCCTTGTTTTTACCCTCATTTTTGCATTCCTTTTCCTTTTCTTTACCCCCCCCCCCCTGTCCTCTTTTCTTCTCTCTTATTTCTGCTTCTAGTCTCTTCTTAATCTTTCCATTTCTCCCAATCTCTTTCTCAACTCTCCTTCATCTCGTTCTGTATCCCATCCACTTTTCTCAGCATTACCTTTGCTGTGAAAAGTAGATTGAAAGGAAAGGATAAGAACGAGGATAAAGGCAGTACGTTAGAGAGAGAGAGAGAGAGAGAGAGAGAGAGAGAGAGAGAGAGAGAGAGAGAGAGAGAGAGAGAGAGAGAGAGAGGGAGGGGGGGGGGCACGTGTAAGGGCGGAGAGGAAGATAATGCGCCACGGAGCGTGTAAGAGAGAGACAGACAGACAGACAGACACATGACGAAAGAATGGGTGTCTCGACTTGTTAATTTGTGTGACTGAATGCATGTGTGTGCGCGCGCGCGTGAGGCAGATTGGGACGTGTGAGTGAGCGCCGTGGCAAAGGCAGATCGTTCCGTAGCAACACGTGCGGTGATGCTAATCATTACGGGCGTAACAGCAACAGGACAGATCAATATCGTGCGTTCCTCGGGGGGGGGGGGCGGTGAGGAGGAGAGGAGAGGGAGAGGGAGAGGGAGGCGGTGAGGAGGAGAGGAGAGGGAGAGGGAGGCGACGAGGAGGAGAGGAGAGGGAGTGGGAGGCGATGAGGAGAGGAGGAGAGGTGAGAGGAGGGAGGAGAGGGAGGAGGAGGAGGAGGAGAGAGGAGAAGAGGAAGGGGAGGGAGGGGGGGGTTTGTGTAGTGGACTGTACTGCTTAGATCTAGAAGTTGTGGGAGGGACGCGGTCGCAGGTTAATTTGGAGGTTTAGGTACGAGGGAGGTGAGTGGCGTTGGGCGGGCGAGGGCGGAGAACAGGGAAGGGAGGATGGACAGGGTGTTGTCGGTAGTTGCCTCGATGTGGCAGCGCGGCAGGTGGCGTTCGGGATTCGGTCCGTCCACATGCGACGTGATTGGCTTGCGTGTGCTTCGGAGTTAGGGGGATTGGGCCATGGCGCTTGGGGATGTTCCGGAGAGGCACGCCGCTGGCTTTTATGGGTTGGCACGCCCCATCCCTGCTTTTGCTTGTTCTGTTTTTTTGGGGGGTTGCTTTGGATTTTTGAAACTTCGCCGCCTCTTTTTTTTGTCTGGCCATTTCTTTTTTGTATTTTCTCTCCTCTTTTTTTTCTCCTCTTGTCCTTTTCTCGAGTGTCCATGTTCATAGCCTCTTTCTCTCTCTTCTCATTCTCCCTCTCTCTCTCTCCTCCTTCCCTCTCCTCTTCTCTCTCTTCTCTCTCTTCTTTCCATTCCTCCCCTTTATCCCTCCTTTTTTCTCCCTTCCCCTTCTTCTCTCCTTCCTCCTCCCTTTCCTTCCGTTTCCCCCTTCCCTTCCTTCCTTTCCTCCTCCCTTCCCTCTCTTCCTTTCCAACCCTTCTCCTCTTCCTTTTTTTCCTTCCTTCCCTTCCTCTTTTCCTCCTATCCTTCTCCCTCCTTCAGTTCCCCCCCCCCCTTCTTCTTGCCATCCCTCCTTTCATTCTTCTCCTTCTTTTCCTTCTACCCTTCCCTTTTCTTTTTTTACTTCCCCTCTCCTCTTTCCCTCTTTTTCTTCCTCTCTCCTCCTCCGCTCTCGTCTTCCCCTCTCCCCCTTCCCTCCTCCGTAGCCTCCGCTCATCCCGCAAGACAGTAACCGAATTCTCAACGTCTTGTCCACAGGTTGGCATGAGATAAGCTCAGAAGGATGGCCTCGGGAGGCTGTAGCCAAGGTGAGGAGGGCGCCGCCGCCGCCGCCGCCACGGCCGCGCGGTCACGGGCGCGTGCGAGGGCGGAGGGTTGGGCTGGTGGAGGGTCATGGGAGCACATGGGGGGTTGGGGGCGTGGGGGCGGGGCGGGGGCACTGTAGCACTTGGGGAGGCTGCTCTCCTTTTCACTGTGTTTTCGTGGAGCTTTCAGTTTGCATCGAGTACACTTTTGTGTAGCACCTGAGAGAGAGAGAGAGAGAGAGAGAGAGAGAGAGAGAGAGAGAGAGAGAGAGAGAGAGAGAGGAGAGAGAGAGAGAGAGAGAGAGAGAGAGAAAGACACAGCAAGAGCTTTAAAGAAAATGGGCGAGAAGTATAGCATGCCAAATGATTAATGAGTGGTGATGGGTTATTCTTGCCAAGGAACGCTAGAAGACGTGAGATAAGTTTTTTCTTTTTTTATGGCTCATTATTTCGCATCAGTGATTAGCCTTGGCATATCTAACCCGAACTTTTAAAAAAAAGCACCTGTTTGATTAGCAGGGATGGAGTCACCGGGAAGTGTGTTGTGTTATTGTTCACGTTGTGTGTGTGTATTTTGCACTTCACTGCTGTGCCAAGTGTAGGAGTAGCAGTGGCAACAGAGACAATGATAGTGATACACAGTGTTAAGACTTTTGCACCTCTGTTTGCGCTAGTGTTAAGTTAGCAGTTATGTGTTTGTCTCTCGTTTTGTTCGAGTTTTCTTGTTTTGGTTCTTGTACGTTTCTCTTTTGACTTCCTCCTTCCGTAGTCTCTCTCTTTCCTCTCGCTGTCTCTCTTTCCTCTCCCTGTCTCTCTCTTTCCTCTCTCCTCGTCTTCCTCCTCCTCTCTCTCTGTCTTCCCTCTCTCTCTCTCTCTCTTCTCCCTCCCCTGCTCCTCTCCTCTCCCTCCCCCTCTCCTCTCTCCATCCTCGCTCCTCTCCCTCTCCCCTCTCTCTCACTGCCTCTCTTCCGTCTTCCTCTCCTTTGTCTTCTCTCTGTTCTTTCCATCTCCTTTTCTCTCTCTCCTCTCCTCTTCTCTTCTCCTCCCTCTCTCTTTCTCTCTCCTCTCTCCTCTCTCTCTGTCTCCTCTCTCCTCTCCTCTCTCTCTCTTCTCTCTCCCTGGCTTCTCTCTCTCCTCTCTCTCTCTCTCCTCTCCTGACTTCTCTCTCCTCTCCCTGTCTCTCTCTCTCCCTCTCTCTCTCCTCTCCTCCTCTCTCCCCATCGCTCTCTCTCTCTCTCTCTCTCCCTTCCCTCTCTTCCCCTCTCCCCTCTCCTCTCTTCTCTCTCATTCTCTCTCTTCTCCTCTCTTCTCTCTCTCTCTCCCCTCTCCCCCCTCCCCCTTCCCTCCCCTCCCCCCTTCCCCCCTCTCTCTCCTCTCTCTCTTTTCTCCTCTCTCTCTTTCTGTCTTTTTTCTCCTTTCTCTCTCCTCTCTCTCTGTCTTTTTTCTCTCTCCTCTCTCTATCTTTCTCTCTCCCCCTCCCCCTCCCCCACCCCCCCACTCCCCCCTCTCCCTCTCCCTTACCCTCTCCCTCTCTCTTCTCTTTCTTCTCACTCACACTCCCTCCTTCTTTCTTCCCTAGTTCCTAGTCTCCCCCTTCCCTTCCATTTCCCCCCATTGTGTTAAAAATGGAAACAAATATGAATAAAGGGGCAGGGAGAGAGAGAAAGACAAGTCGAGAGCCTAGGAGAGAGAGGAGAGAGAGAGAGAGAGAGAAAAAAAAAGAGAGAGAGGAGAGAGAGAGAGAGAGAGAGAGAGAGAGAGAGAGATGGGGGAGAAGTGAGAGATAGAATGGCTAAAAGGATCAGGGTTTGAGAGAGAGTGATGATAGGATAAGAGAAAGACGGAGGAAAGAAAATGAAATGGGAAAGAAGAAAGGAACAAGAAAGGGGGAATAGAGAGAAGAGGAGAGGGGGGGATAGTGAGAGAGAGAGAAGGGAAGGGAAAGAAAGGAAAGTGTTAGAGAGTAAGAGTGATAGAAGGTAGAGAGAGGGGAGACAAAGAAATTAAAACAAAAAACGAAAGGGAGGAAGGAATGAGAGTGAAAGTGAATTGCTGTTAAAATAGCTAAGTTATCTATCTCTTAAGAAATGTGATCATTATTTGAAACATGCTTGATAATTAACGGTAACAAGAAAAGTAAATACATACGTACAAAGATTTGGAAAAGTAAAATCCATGTCATTGTTTGTATTAAGGGCAGTGTTACTACATTAATCCCAGCAACCATTATTTACGGTTTATTTTAGTCCGCCATGGGAATCGGCTCACAGAAAATGAGCATGTAGTCGGGAGGGAGGACTTTAGTAACATATTTGAAAGGTTTTACTGCGTCTGTAATAACTGTTGAGTAGACTTATTAAATTTAACATTATAGCTGAGGAAGAGTAAATATTTTCGAGAAAAAAATGGATTACTTATGGAGATTAGAAAATGAAAATACAATGTATTGTAAACAACGGAAGTACTACTGACATTTTGATTTAACAAAATAACCTTAGATTACGGTCGTATTTCATTTCGGTGAAGCCATATTTTCTAGCGAACACTGCAGTGGTTATGAGGGAAGCCATTGCGACGTTGCCTGCCTTGTCCCGTTTCCTACAATCTGTGAAGTAAATTGCCTTTCACACAAGGACGCGACAGGGAAATGACAGCTAAACTAACCGTATTTTCCTTTTCTTTCCAGGCAGCGTAATGGAATACGCGGCCATGCTCAGCGCGCCCGACCTGGTGTCGGGTCTGCGCGACCTGCTGGCCGACCCGGACCCTCGCGTGGTCAAGCGCACCGTGCGGGTGTTCGCCAACGTGTACCGGCCACGCGCTGCAGCTGCTGGCCACGGGCGAGCTGGACGAGGCGACATTTAAGGGCGCGTGGCCGGCCGTTAAGAGCGTGGCAGAGCAGCTGATGGCGCTGCTGGCTGCGGGGGAGAACGAGGGCATCATCATTCACATCATCCGCTTCCTGGAGGCGGCGCTGGTTGCGCACCTCCTCTCCGACGTGTCCCGCTACCCCGACGTCGCTGCCCAGAGCCCCGAGATGGTGGACCAGGGCGTGGCGGCGCTCAAAGGACTGATCACCACGCCCTACGTGGGCGGCTCGGCCTTCATCGTGGCCATCCGCGCCCTCATCACAGTGGCCTGCTACAAGCCCGACCTGTGGCAGCCGGTGACGGAACTGATCGAGCAGCAGATCGCGTCGCCGCCGCCCACGCTCTTCGACCACAACGTGCGGACCCTCCACAAGATGCTGCAGAGGAACCTGTTCCGCCTGCTGCGCCGCACAGAGTCCATGAGCCTGCGCGGCCGCCTCATCGAGATGATGGTGACGGTGGGCGTTCCTCGGAGAATGCTCTCGCACTGGGCGCCGCCGCAGGAGTCGAGGAAGCGGCCCGCGCAGGTGACCGCCTCGGAAGACGACATCACAGGCCGCAACACGCCTCCCAGCAAGAGGCCCAGGGAAGACGACCTCGCGGACGCCGCGCCGGAAGACCAGCCCACTTCGCCGAGCGACTTCAGGGACAGCAGAGACCCCAGAGAAAGCAGGGACCCCAGGGAACACAGGGCCCCCAAGGAGAGCCGAGACCCCAGGGAGAACCGAGAGCCACGTCCAGGCCGAGACCCGAGGACGCAGAAGGCGGCGCGACCTCCTCGAGACCCCCGACTGGCTCTAGAAGCTCAGTCAACGCCCCCTCAGGAGGCGGAGCAGGAGGGCGCCCGCACGCCGCCCGCCTCTGGCAGGTCGACGCCGGAGTCGAAGAAGAGTGAGAAGAGTGACGTCAGCTCGCACTTCGAGTTCCTGAAGAGCCTGATCACCAGCAACAGCGGCAAGAACTCCCCCGCGCCCTTCGCGGAGCGCTGCTCGCCCAAGGAGAGGGCCGTCTACGACCGGCTGGAGCACCCACAGGTGGTGGAGCTGGTACTCAGCTGCCTGGGGAACGTGCCAGACTCGCCGCCTGAGGACCTGGTGTTGCGTCTGCAGGGTCTCAGCAACGACGTGCAGGGAATGCGAGAGCGCCTGGCCACTCTGCTGGCACCAATCATGCCCGACACCATCATGGCCCCGAGTGCCGGTGGCCATCCCATAGAAGAGGCGAACGCCTCCAGACCATCGTCGGCTTCCTCGGGCAGCTCCTACAAACGCCCTCTCTAGTTCCAGGGCGAGCCCCCCAACCCGCCAGCGCGAGCCCTCGCCTCCGTCGCCCCCCTCCTCGCCGCCCTCCAACCGCTCCACGCCCAGCGACGCCTCCCAAGATGTGGACATGCGGCAGCTGCTTGGCCACGGCTTTGGGAGCGGCGACGTCGACATGAGGAGCGAGGCCAGAGCGCGGCCCTCCAGGGACCCCAGGGAAGGCAGGAAGCAGCAGATGCAGCAGCCTCCGGCGGTTAACGTCCCCAGGAGCTCCATCATTGACCCCAGAATAACGTCTGGCCTCGGCTTTGGGAGCGGCGGCCTGGGCCGGCAGGACCCGAGGTCCATGAGCGGGCCAGCGGGGATGAGTGGGCCCGTGGGAATGAATGGGCCGATGGTGATGGGCGGGCCAATAGACCCGCGAGGCAGCCAGGTGGGCGGCGGGGGGTTAGGGGGCCCCAGTCTGTTTGGGCCGGGCCCTGGGAGTGGTCTGCACCAGATCGGTGGCCTGCGTGCTCCCTGGCAAAATGGCAATATGCAGGCCAACTCTCTAGCCATGATGATGCACAGTATCAATGCCGCCCAGGCAATTTTCCCTCAGGCGCCGCCCATGCACCTATAGCAGCCCCCGTGGATGGGAGGAGGCTGGGACTAGGGCAGGAGAGAGACGAGAGGGGCCACAGAAGGCGGGGCAGGAAGGCTTCGCGACACCCGGCGCAGGCAGGACGCGCTTCCTGCCGACACTTCGATACTCACGGAGACCCATTCCGAAGGCAGCCTGCCGAAGACATGCTGTACCGGACTACGTTCATATTATTATAGACTTATATACTCGTATATATTTTCTTTATATTTAATTTGGTTTTCTGCGGGTATCTCCTTCCTATCATTTATCACATTTCATAGTGTGTTTCCCTAGTTTATTATAATAAAATTGTTATGTTCAGTGCTTAAGGAACTACACGGTAGTTCTTCAGAAGAAACCCTGAAACCTACCTGGCGGCGTAAAGCGTCGGAAACTCAAGGGATTAGTGTACATAATAGATTGAACAAATGGATGTACATATTACATGAACATGTGCAAACCTGGAATGCTTGTGAACCGCGAATGTTGCCAGTTATTTATGTTATGAATGTAATCCTGTACAGATGATTTTTTTTACATTTTTGAATATACATAAAACAATATTTACCTAGTTTCAGTATCCCTTTATTACTCCTTAACTAAAAAGTAATCTTGCATATGATTTTTACATTCTGATTTGAATTTGTTAGCAAATTGATACATTTTTGCAACAGTGATAAATTAAACCGTGACATCAGATATAAAAGAAAAGGCAAAAAGAAAATATATGTATACAATATGTGTACGTTTATATATTCATATTATGTGTGTGTGTTTATGTATTTTTACATATACATAATGTATATTACATACCCCCCCCTCAATCCCCTGCTCGTTACTGTCGTGGGGGGTGGGGGTGGGGGCTAGGAGACCACCTCCCATCATGGCCCTCAACATGGTCTCTTCTTATCCGTTCCTCTTCCTTCTTATCCTAATCGGTAAGTCATTTTAAAACTTTTTCGCCACAGTGATTTATCATAATGCTCTATGACCTGTAATGTCTAGCACATTTGTTTGTTTTAACCATTAACTATTCTGGGAATCCATAAACATCGCTTCTTGAAAAAAAAACATTACCTTACCGCTATTTTGTAAATATATTAAATCAGTAAATATATTACATAACACATAGCCAAAAGGAAAACGAAACGGCCACAAAAATACCAAGATATGAGAATCAAGACGTTCAGAGATTAAATCATAAACCTAAACAACTACCCCCTTGTACTTTGGAACAAAACCAAATCAGATCCACTTGGAAGAGTCAAACAGCAAATAAAATTACACTCAATTCGGGCAGGAAATAAAGAAGAAAGGGAAAACTATGTAATAATCTAAGCATAGCTAGGGACGACATAACCCAAGCTGTATAAGTTGGGAAAGCGAAACGGAGACATACAAGATAGGCAGAGAGGCAGACGGAAATCAGAGCAGGAAAATGTACTGTTCTGCTGGAGGCCTTTCCGTTATGTTGCTGCTGCTTCATGCATCGAACATGAAGTAAAATGATGTTGTGTTGTAATATTTAGTGAAAATGTCACTCTTTTATGTTCAAGTCACATAATGAAAAGAACACGAAGTAATTCTCTCTCTCTCTCTCTCTCTCTCTCTCTCTCTCTCTCTCTCTCTCTCTCTCTCTCTCTCTCTCTCTTTCTCTATTATATATCTATCTATCTATATATCTATTATATATATATATATATATATATTTCATGTTAAAAAAGTAATAAATAACAAAAAAAAAAAAAGGTAAAAAAAAAACAGTGAAAAGGAGGAGAATTTTTTTTCTCTTTTTTGTGTGAAAAATTTCCTCCTTGAATTTGGGGAAAATCATCTCTCGATGAGTTCAATGGATAAATGCCTCGCTAATACTACCAACATCCGATGTGTGTTATCCTGTGGGGGCGCTAGACAGGGTTTTCCCCGCGAGGCTTCTCATCATGTATTCACTGTATGACGCTTGACATCCTTTTGTATTTTATTTTTCTCCTCTTGCGGGAAATATATAAACCGGCGTAGTTTTATGTTCTGTGAAAAACATAATTGACGATTAGAGCCAAGGTCTCGTAAGGTCGTTTGCCTCTTTTAGGCGTGTGTGTGGGGGGGGGGGCGCAAGGGCAATAGTAATAACAAGGGGTCCTAACAAATTAGTAAAAAAAAAAAAGAGGGAAAAATAGGAAAAAGAGAGAGAAAATGGGGTTCGATATTCGAATCGTTTTTTAATTACAAATTTATCAACTATGGCAGATAGCTATGCAGTGTGGTTACTAGCCACAGTTGTAATTCTAAATCTTATAACGTAAGTATATCTACTAAATCTATACGAAAATACTATATAAATCCATTATCATGATATATATATATATATATATATATAATATATATATATATATATATATATATATATATTATAATATATATATATATATATATATATATATATATATATATATATATATATATATACATACATATATATGCATCTATTTTTCATTTTCATTTCTATCATTTGTTCATCGATCAACAACATGGGAAAAGAAGGAAAAAAAATCTGCTGGTCAGAAAACTTGCGCAGACTAGATTAATTTCAGAACCGAAGTCACGAGACCTTATCAGACCTTGCTTGGGGCCTGCTCTGTTCTCGGTAATCGACGCCTGACCTTTGACAGAAGACCTTTTAGTTCTCAATGCTGCAGGGCGTCCACCATGCTTGGTGACACCCTCTCCTCTCTCTCTCTCTCTCTCTCTCTCTCTCTCTCTCTCTCTCTCTCTCTCTCTCTCTCTCTCTCTCTCTCTCTCTCTCTCTCTCTCTCTCTCTCTCTCCTCTCTCGTGGTGTTTTGCGTGTATGTTTGGTGTGTGTGTGTGTTGTGTGTGTGTTTGTTGTGTGTGTGTGTGTGTGTGTGTGTGTGTGTGTGTATGTATTGTGTATGGTTACATATCTCTCTCTTCTCTCTCTCTCTCTCTCTCTCTTTCTCTCTCGTACTCTCTCTCGTCTCTTTCTGTCCTTCCCCCTCTCTCCCTCTTTCCTTCTTTCCCCCTCTCTCCCTCTCTCTCTCCTTCCACTCACTCTCTCCTCTCTCCCCTCCGCCTCTCTCTCCAAGTTTGTTATCGCTATTTTGCTTCTGGCCGGATAATTTCGTTAAAACAATGATTGTAAATGTTGATAGAAAATATGGAAGATAAAATACTTATGTAAGACAAAATATGGAAGGGAAAATTTACTTGGAAGACAAAATATGGAGGGAAAATATATATGGAATATGTATGGAAAACATAAAAGCTAATCACACATGTCTAAAATTTTAGTGTTTTTGTTTATGACGGTTTCTACTTGATGGCTCCTCTAATGATAATAATGATGATGATGATACCAATGATATGGTGCATTCTATCTGGATATAAACAGCCCCCCCCCCCCCAGGACATAATAATCTTACGGTTAGCAGGGCTCTATCACGATCAGTTGTGAATAGTGATATTTGCCTCATATAATGAGCAATAATACTTGCTTCTATTCAAGTATAGTTTTCATCAAATCATAATTGCATTTCTCATATATGGTCCATCACATTGATTCTGTCATATATGGTCGGAAGCTTTAGATTATAGTCGGATTTTCTATTTCTGTTGAAATATGGGCTTCAGGATTGGTGGCACGGCTATATCACGCTACGCAATTGAAAATAAAAATCTACTCATAATTTGTGATATATATATTTTTTCCTCTGCTGCTCATACACCAACATACATGAACGGAAAGTATAAATTATAGTCGGGTATTCTATTCCTGTGGAAACACGGGTAGCCTTGGCGCTGCATAGTTTTCTACCATCGGTCACCTGACACAACCGAGACACAACTGCCACGACCCACACACGCTTCGTTCACAGGACGTGGGTTTGGGAGAATATGGAGTCCGCTTCTCCTAAACCCTCCCGCGGAAGGCCCGCAGGTGCTGCACGGCTGGTAAGCCAAGCAAGGAATATTGTCTTCAATGTTTTCAAGTATTTTGATAAAGATAATAGGGAGCCAACTGAAGATGTGGTGAAGCAAACCTCTGAGGCAACGAAAAGTTTCACAGCCACTGATTAACAAGATAAGACTTGAGGGGAAGAGATGAAAACATGGAGTTTAAAATCGCCGCGCTATCGGACACGGCCGTCACCTGTACTTGAGAGTGTCAATGATTTTGACAAGGAAGTCATTCGAAGAGATATTCTATCTTATTATGAAAGAGGAGAGTTGCCAACCCTTGCTTCACTGTTCCAAAGAGTTAAGGAACCACCAGTGAACTTCAAAGGAGGAAGAACAAGCCTGGACTGTAACATTGGATTAGTCAAAGCATGCAGCAAAGCATAATGATGGGAGACAGAGTCGTGCGGCCAACACAATTTCTTCGGGAACTTGCGTCAACAGGCGCAGCGAAAGTCCAAGACCGGAAATTTACCTGGATGACACCTGGGTAAGTGAAAATGCCAGTGGTGAACAGACGAACAAGGCCGGACAAACAGGCCTCACACCAAAGCCGGCGGCGGTGGCAGCTTTATCATTGTCCACGCGGGAAGTTCTGATGGCTTTGTTCCCGGAGCGCTGTTCATGTTTAAATCCAAGGTTGGCAGTAAAGGTGACCACCAAGACTTGCTGAAGTACCACACATTCAAACAGTGGTTTCTGGAGCAACTCTTGCCTAACATCCCTGCAAGGTCACTGATAATCCTGGACAGTGCTCCGCATCACAGCAATCAGCAGAACAAGGCACCGACTTGGACTTCAAGAAAGGGAGAAATCATCAAGGGGTTAAACGAAACAAAATTCCCCACGACTGCTCGCATATCAAAGCTGAACTTTTGCAGCTCATTCGGCCTCACAAGAAAGCCAACCTGTGCTATAAAGCTGACGAACTTGCCGCTGCTGCTGGCCACAAAGTACTCCGACTTCCACTTAACTGCTGTCAGCTTAACCCAATAGAATTTATTTGGGTCCATATTAAAGATGAGATAAAAAAAAAAAACAGTCAACAGAGAAGCATGCTATGGAGAGAACTGAAGAACTCACGCTCCAGGCTATTAACCACGTGACTCAAGATGATTGGAGAGAATGCATCGAACGTTCGAAACAAACCCAAGAAAACTACAGTAATAAAGATACTGCTTTTGAACTCCTGCTTGAATCCATGTCAGCCGAACTAAGCCAGTCGGACAACAGCAGTGATGAGAATGACGATGCGAAGTCGAATGAATAAGAACAAAACAAAAATACCAATACAACATAAAAATAAATAAATAAATAAACAACTAAAATAAAAGCTAGCAAAATACAAAAAAACAAAAAATCAAAACCAATGGAAAATATACGCATATACGCACACACACACACACACACACACACACAACACACACACACACACACACACACACACACACACACACACACACACACACACATATATATATATATATATATATATATATATATATATATATGTATTATATATATATATATATATACATATAAATGTGTATATAGTATTATATATATATATATATATATATATACATATATAAAATATAATGTGTATATATTATATATATATATATATATATATATATATATATATATATATATATATATATATATATATATAAAAGAGAGAGAGAAAGAGAGACAGAAACGGAGACACATATAGATGGGTGAGAAAAGGAAGGGAGAGGTAGGGAGGGAAAATGATGAAGGGGAGAGAGAGAGAGAGAAAGACATACAGACAGAGAGAGAGGGGGGGGAAGGAGGGAAAGAGAAAGAAAGAGGGGGAGAGAGAGAGGGAAGGAGGAAAAAAGAAAGAAAGAGAGAGAGAGAGGGAAGGAGGGAAAGAGAAAGAAAGAGAAAGAGAGGAAGGGGAAAAGAGAGAGAGAGAGGAAGGGGGGAAGAGAAAGTGAAATGAAGCGATTGTTGATGCCTTCATTTCGGAAATTCCCTTGGCTCTACCAGTATTTTTGCATTATTATTTTTATTTTATTTTTTACAGTGGTCATATCTATTACAGATATAATTCAACTTAGATGTTGTAGGGCCACTGTAGTCTCGAACACTGGTTTCATGATGGTAAAAGTAGGTGAAGAAGAAAAAGTGGTCTAAACATATTCCTTCTATACATCTTGCTCTCAATTTATGATAATAGTCTTACCGCAAGCTTTCATGATTGCTTAGAGGAAGATTCGTATAATAAGTGTAACTGCTGAGTTAAATTATTTAAAAATCTCATCTACTGTGCAGTAAACGTTATAATATGTTATCAGCTTATGCTTTTGATGGTGTGCAGTACAATAACATATTTGTCTTTAAATTATCTAATGAAAGTGGGCGTGATCTCCTACACTTTATTTATGTAATGTAAATACCATTAAAACATTTTATTATTTCACTGAGTGTTCATCAATGGGCTTCATCTGCAGCGCCAAACACTATTTCAATTATTTCATGTTGTGCGCGTGGAGCATCGACACTGTCGGGCGTACGAGACCCAACCGTCTCTCACACACAGCGTCCCGTGCCCCAGCGTGTTGTTTTCATGTCCAAGAAATAGTATGTTTATTATGGTAATTGAGTTTTGAATGATTTACACCCAATGCCACATCATATGCTAGAATTATGGGATATAACTTCATTGCCCTAAAAACAACTATTTAACTGCATTTGCATGTTACTTGATGGGCTTTCACATTCCTGCCATACTTTATTTGTTTCTACTACTATTTTTTAAAGTTGTATTATTCACAAAGGGTCCTTATTTTCAATGGCAGATGATAAATGATAACACAATAATAAAGATAACAATGAAAATAATAATAACAATGACAGTAACAAATGACAGTGATGATAACGATTATGATTGAAAATAATGCATTATGTGAATTACGTCAACTATTCCTGCTGTATTATACCATCAGGTATCTCTTGATACCTGATGGTATAATATACAAAGTGGTTCTAGGAAAAAAACTATTCATATTTATACTTATTTTACCTAGTATAGATATAATGATAGCAATAATATTGGTGATAATGATAATAAGGATAATAATGATAGTAATAATAATAATAATAATAATAATAATAATAATAATAATAATAATAATAATAATAATAGTAATAATAATAGTAATAATTATAATAATAATAATAATGATAATTATTATTATCATTATCTTATCCTTATTATATTATCATATCATATTATTATTATTGTTGTGTTGTTGTTATTGTTGTTATTATGATTATTGTTATTATTGTTGATATTACTATTATCATTGTTACTATTATAATAGTTATTATCATTATCATAGTAGCATTTTTCTGGAAATAAAAAAAAAAATATTACAATATATTAGTATTTATCGAACTTTATTCGAAGGATCACTTGCTGCCCATCAAAAGGTCTGCAAATTCGAATGTATTGCTCTGGCTGTGACTCTGACCTCAGGCAGTGTTTTTTCATCTATCAGCCTTTTGATATATGTCAAAACTACATGTAGTATACTCATTATTCTCGTAAATTCTTGTTTCCTATTAAATAATAACCATAAACATTCTCTTACGAGTTTTATGAGAAATATAAATCATTTAAAGAAATTCAAACGATTATTTATCACCCATTTATCAGTACTTCCTTTGGTGTCAATTGTATTACGAGTTACTGTATAATCTTATACCACTTTCACATGCGATTCATTATAAAAAATCTTTTAGATATTCCTTAAATGGTCAAGTGAAGAACTACAAAATAAAGTATAAGAAACATTTGGTATTTTACCTATGTCTGTTGACGAGCTGAATGGACAGGCTAGCCATACTTAAATACTGAAATTCAGCAGCAAAAAAGGTCAAAGAGTTGCAAAAAGTTGCTGTTTAGGACGCTGCAGATAAAGCCTATAATGATTATCTAGTATGCCAATCTCTATTTACTTCGTTTACTAACTTGATTTTTTTTCTATAGCTACCCCTTCAATTCTCACAGAAAACTGGAAAAAATGAGGGGTAACTAGGAGAAAAAATAATTTTACACCCGCGCGAAAGCGGTGGGCGGAGCATAACAGATTATACCATGATAATGGTAAAGGTAATGTAATATTATTAGTCCCTTGTGGAAACACGAGAACGTACGGACACCGGAAATGGTGGCGCCTTGGCACGCTAGAGAAGGTCAGGCCGCGAGGCATTGGTCCAGCTGACTCGCTCGCTCGCTGGCACCCTGGCAGAGCGTAAAAAGGTGCATCTGCTAGCGAATCAAGCCTCTTTACTGGCCTGAGCTGTGTTGTGAATATCGGGAGCTTCCACCTACAACTCGACCAGAATTGTTCCTGTAATCGCCCGGCTACATTTCGTAATGGGATTCACACCAAAAGACAAATCGGCAGAGCTTATCGGATGATCCAAATATATTCAAGTCAAAGAAAATATATGGTCTTTATACAGACACACACGCACACATACACAATAATGATGACGATAATGGAAATAACGATGATAATGATAATAATAATGATGATGATGATGTAATAATGCTACTACTACTACTAATGCTACTACTACTACTACTAAGTAGTGATGATAAGGATGATGATGATGATGATGATGATGATGATGATGATGATGATAATAATGATAATGATAATAATAATAATAATAATAATAATAATAATAATAATAATAATAATAATAATAATAATAATAATAATAATAATAATAATAATAACAACAACAACAACAACAACAATAACAACAACAAAATGATAATGATAATAATTATGATAATAAAATGACATGATAAGGATAACGATGATTATAGAAATAATTTAACAATGAGAGTAAGAATGATTGTTATGATATCAATGCACATGGTACTGCTGAATATCTTGACAATGGAATATTAAAAGAAAACGTTATGATATTATGTTTTTGTCTTGCAATAAGAGGTCAGATTCTTATGTGGATTCCCATCAAAGGTTTTTTTTAATGTAATTATCGTGTGTTGTGTGTATTTGCTGGTAGTATCACATAACACAGTGTTACCAAGTACGGAGGATACGTTTCAGGGTCTCTAGTCTAATATTTCAAACGTTTAAATGAAAAGTTAAGGAACTGAGGGAATAATCAAAAACTTATTCATGAAAACGAATTTACTATGTACAATTTACAAAGGGAATGATAATGAAAATCACCTTTATTCTTCTACATAAAGGAGATATAAATAAAATACATCCAAGGAATGTGTAAAGGTACAGTGCATCTTTTTTGGAATGCTTCAAAATAGTGTACAGTATATATGAGATAGATATGGGAATATTTTAAATGAATATATTCATATTCACCTGACGTTTCAGATTTTTTTACCTCCGAACGTGTATTTTGCGAACTTTTTTAAAGACCTGAAACTGCGCCTAATTTTCTTCTTCATGTTCGACTTGGGTGGCCTCTCTTCAGACTTGGTCGTTATCGCAACTCTGTCCGGCACTGCTTCCGGCTCTTCCTGTCCTCCTGACTTCCTCAGACGCAGCTCCAGCTCAGTGCTGATGAAGGGGCGCGCGTCGGCCTCGTCCTCAGCGAAGATAGACTTCCACCTTCCCAGTGAATTCACGTACGGGTCTTCGTCTTCCACTTCGTCAGTTTGCGCCTGGTAGTCGACCCTGAGGTCGCGCAGGTCATCGGAGTGGAGACGCAGGGCTTCGAATTCCTTGCGAACGGTCCCGTAAAAGGACGGGTGGAGGGTGAGGTAGAGCGAGCCCGGCCAGGTGCAAGAGGAGACGAGACTTCTGAGGCACAGCGAGAGTCCCAGGCCTTCCCAAGGGTCCGTGGGGATGATGATGATGATGGCCTTGCACTGCTCCAGGTCCTGCATCTGCTGTAGGAATACGCAGATGTACTGAAGCTCCTCCTCGTCAGTCGCCTCGAAGTAGCAGATAACGTCGGGGTCCTGGCTTGTCATCAGGCAAACTGCGAGGGCTTCGGCCCGTTCTGCAGAGGCCAGACGCACTTTAAGCGTCGGAGTCAGAGAGAAGGGCAGAGGCTGTGGGTACCCTTCCAGGACCATCCTGAGAGCTACGAGGTCACTTTCGTCGTCCAGCGTGCACACGCTGCTGCACCTGCGCTCGGCCACCAGGGCTAAGACGTCTCCGAGCTCGCTAGTGACGGCAGCCACGTGCACCTGCAGCGTCTCGGGCACGCCCAGCGACGTGTGGCAGAGGGCAGCGAGTAGCATGCCTGCCTTGCGGGAGTTCACTTGGTCGCACACCGCGTTCACCAGGAGGGGCGCGCTGCGCTCCGTGACGAGAGGGTCGAGGTGGCACTCAAGCAGGAAGTCGCCAACCGTCTCCCAAGTGACATCCGGATCGTCCAGGAGTGCAATGACTTCGTCAATTATATCTATGGTCAACCGGCCCTTAAAGCTGAGTATGGCGACGGTGAAAGAGATCGTTGGCAGGTACCTGAGATAGTCTGTTGAGTTGGACTCAAGGTCGAGCAAGTGGCTCAGTGTGGAGTCCGACCTATACAGTTCGTGAGCGAGGAAGCGCGCTGCCAAGAACTGCTGTGTGACACTGTACTCGAAGTACCACAAAGCTTTCTTCTGATCGAAGCCACCCACCAGCGCAGAGAACAGCGGGACCTCGTCCAATCTCTCGCTTTCGCACACGGCCTTGAGGTGGCTGTAGCTTTCTGTGGACAGGACAGTCGAGTTATTCTTCAGAGCAACCCAAGCTTCCTTGCTGAGCCTGTTGACCCAACGCTGGACTCCGGAGTAAAGCAGATGCATGTTTGAGTTGCGATGCCTCTTCTGCAGATGCCGTTCAGTGAGTCTCTGTATCTTTGAACTGAGCAATATTCTGAAGAGCTCCAGCTTGTTGACGTCGCGCCGCACCTCCGCCGAGTCACTGTGCCACAGCTGGAAGAGCAGCGCCAACGTCATGGGGATATGCAGCATTTCAGCAGAGAAGTTTTCCAAGTGGCGCAGGTCTTGCAGGAGTTTCGAGTCCTCCGTTTCCGCGCCCGCGACTCGTAGAGCCTTACACAAGTACTTTTTCTTTGTGGTATTTGTGAATCCTTCCAACTTCAGGTTTTTCGAAATGCAGGCGAAAGAGCAGCCTGAGCTCTCCATATGCAGACGGAGATCCAAAGCGAACTCTGGTCGCAGCGTCAGGAAGACTCGCACCCCGGGCAGCGTCACTAGAGAATGCTGCACCAGTGCCTTGGCCGTGGAGTTCGCTTCGTCCCAACCATCAACTACCAAGAGAATATTTGTTCTTCGCATCTTCAAAAGGATGTCGGTACGAGGGGTGTCGCTGAAGGTCTCTTGCAGTAGCTCATCTGCAAGGTAAGCTGGAAGACTTTCTGAATGAACAGACGAACAGCGGATCAAAATCAGGATGTCGACGTCCTTAAGGCACTGCAGTGATTGTGGGTCTTTGCACCACGTACTCACCAGGTAACGGCACAAACATGTCTTCCCAGCCCCCGCTGTGCCCTCCAGTACTACTGCCTGCTGCTGAAAAGCTTGGTGGGGCGGGATCAAACGACTCAGGGGGACGATTTCGTGGCCGTTAGATATCTCTGGTTCTGTGAACACCTCTTCCACCGACACGTGAGCTGAGGACGTGTGTTCCCACATCAGTTGCGGGACGATCTGGAAGTCCGCGTACCGACCTTGAAGTTCTTTTCGGGCCTTGGAGAGGAAAGCGATCTTACTTTTATGTCGATCTTGCAATGTTGCCTTCTTGTCACGCTGGAAGGCCTCGGCAGGGACTGGAGGCAACTGCGAACTAACGATTTGCAAGACGTCTTTCTCTAGTTTCTGCACAACGCTGTCCAAGTCAAGGTGTGTCATGCTGGCGACATGGGCTAGGATGGCTCGCAGGTCGGTAAGCAGCTCTTTAGTCCAGTCTTGCAGTTCAGAGTCACTGACTGTGATTAAACTGTGTGATACGTAATTTCTGGATTTTTTAACTGTTCGCAGGAGGAACTCGAGGGCGTGGGAGGGCACACTCCACACCTGATCACTGCTGGAGGCCAACCCACAAACATTCTGCAACAACTTGTAGAGGAAAGTTATGTCCTTCTGGAAAGGGTTCCAGTTCCCTTCTAGTTCATGAAGCTCTTCCCTCGAGAAGAGATTTCTGATGCGAGCGTTGGAATAGCCAAGAGTAGCCCGACAGTAGGTAAGGACGCCGCTGGATCCGATCTGAGTCAGCGCAACGTATGTGTGAGCCAGGACCAGCGCCGCAGGCCCCTGAGGGCGGAACAACGTGAAGTAGCGCAGCACGTTGACGTCGTCGCTGGAGAACCTCGCTGGAGCCGGGGCAGGGGGCAGCAGGGAGTCCTGTCGGGGCAAGAGCGGGGGCAAGACGTCGTCTGCCTTATTGCTCATCGCCTCCAAACGCGTCAAGAGAACGAGAATGATGTGTACGTTTCTACGATCTCAGACAGGATCATGGCAATCGGTATCAGGAGATTCTCTTTCCACCTCATTTCAACCTCAGCACTGGATATCAGACTTCGTGTAACCTAAGTTCTACGCAAACACAGACACACTGCACATCGTATAGACCTGACCGCTTTTTTCAACAGACTAAATCATCTGCGCAAAGTTGGTGATGAAACTTCCAGTCTAGTCAGGAAACGAATAAAAAAACGTCTGTGTACCAGGAGCACAAGAACGCTACTCGGCTGCGTGAAATCCCACGAGTGACTGAGGGGAAACAAAAGCC